>NW_026562408.1:227500-315000 GCF_027474105.1 Poeciliopsis prolifica | reverse complement strand
GCTTCTTGCTGATTGGCTGCTGTGCTCCTTAAGCGTAATGGGAAAGATAGAATGATTGGACTCACTGGACTGGACTGGACTGGACTGGACTGGACCGGACTGGACCAGACCAGACCAAGCAGACCGGACTGGACTGGACTGGACTGGACTGGACTGGACTGGACTGGACTGGACTGGACTGGACTGGACCGGACTGGACCGGAACGGACCGGACTGGACTGGACTGGAGCTGACCAGACCCAAGCAGACCGGACTGGACTGGACTGGACTGTACTGGACTGGACTGGAGTGGACTGGACTGGACTGGACTGGACTGGACTGGAGTGGACTGGACTGGACTGGACTGGACTAAACTGGACTGGACCGGACTGGACTGGACCCGAGCAGACTGGACTGGACTGGACCGGACCGGAATGGACCGGACCGGACTGGACTGGACCAGACCAGACCCGAGCAGACCGGACTGGACTGGACCGGACTGGACCGGACCCGAGCAGACCGGACTGGACTGGACCGGACTGGACCGGACCCGAGCAGACTGGACTGGACTGGACCGGACTGGACCGGACCCGAGCAGACTGGACTGGACTGGACCGGACTGGACCGGACCCGAGCAGACTGGACTGGACCGATATTTAAAATCTTTAAATCATTCTCCTAATGAACAACGTTTGATGTTTTATTTTATTTTAGGATATGAAACATAATCTCCTTTAATTACATTTTGTCTTTACTATTTTATTCACTTGTAGCAAATAGTAAATGTTTCGTCTGTTATTAAGACCAGTTGGGTAGTTATAGTTACAGTTACTCAATTACTTTTAGAAGTATTTTACCACACTGTACTTGAGTATTTCCATGATAAAGTATTTTTACTCTTGAGTCAAATGTCTGGATTTTCTTCCCAGTGAATGAAAATCAGAAACAGAAACAAACTCAAACCTGCAGAAACTGATCTGGAAAATAAAGATTTATTTTCTCTATTCTTACATGAATTATTGCTATTTTGGTCCTTTTGATACCAAAATTTCCACTTAATTTTGGTATTTTAAAAATTACATCTGATGATGAAATTTTTAAATATTAAATGTTTTTTAATTTGATGACTAAGTATTTGAGAAGACTCTTTACTAAATACTTCTAATTCTTGCTGAGTCTCTTCCTCTTCCTGCAATATGTAGTCTAACCTGTTGGCTCTTTGTGGTGCTGCCGCCCCTGCTGGACACTCAGCTGTGGTACAGAACCGGTTCTGGGCGAACAGATGAATGTTTGATGGATCTTTCTGTTGTTTTCTCTCAGATGCTTTCTTGTTTTTTAGAAGCTGCTGGTGAATAATCTGAATAATCTGATACGTTTCCAATCATCAAAAAGCTGAGGAGGGCCAGATTTCTTTGTCATTTTTCCTGCTTGGTGCTGTTGGACTGGAGCTGATTCAGTTTCTACATCGAGACGAATTCAGAGTTTCAGAAAAATGTTACAGAAGAAATAATTATTAATATGATGAGGCCGGTCAGTTCCAGGGTCTCAAACTTTTCATAGTTCAGGGTTCTTTAGTTGTGACTTTTTGTCCAGTTAGGTTTCATTTTTTTCAGTGTGTTTATAGTGTGTTTTTTCAGCTGGTCTCCCCACGTCTCCTCACTGGTGAAGAAGGGCCAGCAGCGCATGCACTTCCTGCGTGGGATGAAGAGAGCATCCCTCCGCCCCCCATCCTTCAGACCTTCTACAGAGGGACCATCGAGAGCCAACTGACCAGCTACATCTCCATCTGGTCTGGGAGCTGCAGGGCCTCTGACTGGAAGTCTCTACAGAGGGTGGTGAGGACAGGGGAGAAGATCACGGGGGCTCTGCTCCCCTGCATCAAGGACATCGCAGAGAGGCGCTGCCTATCTCGCGCTCACCAGATCCTCTCCGACCCCACCCACCCCAACCATGGACTGTTTTCCCCCCTGGCGTCTGGAAGAAGGTTCCGCAGCATCTTGTGCAGAACAACCAGACTACTGAACAGTTTCTTCCCCGGGCCATCAGACTGCTTAACGCCACATAACACACACAAACACACTCACACACACGCACACACACACACAAACCAAATGACCCCCCATGGACATGGTCAATACATGCACTTTAGTTTAGTTTTTTTCACAACACTGAACCTGTGTATTCTATGGCACTTGTATTGTATTTATTTATTTATTGGGTAGTATAAGGTTTTAGCTCTGCTACACTGGTAGCCAAGTAACGACATTTCGTTGTCAAGATTACCTTGTGTTTTTTTTGTTACAATGACAATAAAGGAAGTCTAAGTCTATAGTTTTTGTTATTAGTTAATTATTGTTTAGATTTAGTTCAGTTTTTCCTAGTTATTACAGTAGTTATTATGATTGCATAACCTGACTAATGGATCCTCAGCAGAAGAAATGCACTTTAAAACATTAATTTAGCTGCCTGCAGGTTTTATTCAAGTTTATTATTGTTTTGGTTATTAAAGTACCAAAATTTCCACAAAACTTGATATTTCTAATGATGTAAGTATTAAATATTGAATGGTTGTAATTTGGTCATTTACTCAGTACTTTAGTCAACTTTTTTACTGAATATTTTTCACTCGTAGATGAGTAATATTTTTGATCCTCAGCACATTTGAAGTTTCTCACGGCACTCAGCTGCACCGGAAGTCGAATCAGACATGTAAACTGAAGCGGATGTGATGCAATCTGCAGAGTCAGGAAACGACCAGAAGCTTCCGGCTCAGATCAGCAAACCGCCTGAACTGCAGCGTCGATTCAGCTTCATGTTTTACTGCTGGACATTTTCACATCCAAATGTGTGAAAACAAAAGTTTCTGGTTCTGCTGGTTGAGCAGCGGGTCCGTTTCCACTCCCATCCTCGGAGCTGCTGCCCCCTTGTGGAGAGGAGGACTCATGCGCCTTTCGATTATTCTGACGATTAACCACTTCATTCTATTTATACTTAAGACAAACATTAAAAATACAAACAAACAAATAACTGAACCCATTTCTAAAAAAGAAAATGAACATTTCTAAAAATGCCTAAACACGTCTTGAAGATTTGATTGTTTAAAAAATGCTTCAAAGTGAATTTGAGAAAAGCATCAACACAGAATGATTATCTATTAATTATTTATTGATTAGCTGATTAATAATTTGATAGCAAAAGGAGTCAAATAGATTTTTTTATTATTATTATTTGAAGAAAGTGAAACTGAAGCAGCCACTGGAGGAATTCTGGGTAAAACCAACTGAAACGCCAGGAAAGAGTTTTTTATTTGAAATGTAAAATGTTTTTATTTTTTATAGTTTTGGTTTAATTTCTGCTCTTTCAGGAAATAACCTTTTCTTTTTTGTCTTTTCACTCTAATTATTAAGGAATTACTAAATTAGTTGATGTTTATTCCAGTAATGGATTAATCATCTTAACCACTCTTTTATTCCAGCTTTATGAATCTGGTTTATGACTGGACATATCGATAAATTAAGACAATTACATTGTGACTGGCACACAATGTAATTGTTATGTGACCCCTTGTTTGACATAGACTGAATATACTTGTTTAGACATCTGGAATATAATTGCATGAGACTGATGTAGTGGTAAATGTCATGAAGTGTCATGGGGTGAAGATGGATGAAGTGGAGGAAGCAGGTGGCTGAGTGGTGATGACTAACATCCAGGCAGCACAGACCAGCTAAAGCTAATCTGTGGTAGCAACTGGTGAACAGTAACATGAGACAACAAGACAGTTGAGAAGGACCTGAAAAGAGATCAATAAATACACAGAAGGTAATGAAGGGAACCAGACACAGATGGGATCCAGGGGAGACGGGACAACATGGAAACTCCACTGACCCAGGATCCTAAATAAACTCAAATCCTCACCGGTGATCCCTGCTGATCCGCCGTTTCGCTCTGCTTCCCTGCAAATGTTGGATTGAATCAGCCAATGCCTGAACTGCAGAGCCATAAGCACCCACAGCCACCCTTTGAAAAGCATCAGTGGAGCCTCCTCCACATCCATCCAGAATACAACAAGTCACCAAATAACTCTTGTCTTTTCAAGCAGCATAAAAAACTGGCTGACCAGATCCTGGAGATCCGCTGGGGTTGCTAGGTAACGATTTAGTGCCGGTGAAATTTGACTGAAGGTTTTTTTTAAATGTTTCAAATCATAAAGTTATTACCAGAAACCAGCTGAACGTTTTAAAGTGCTTTGGCTGATTTTAGACCCAAATGTTGGAGATGACAAAATGATTGTTTCCATGACAACGGTTGATGGTCAAAATGGCAGTTTTGTTGTGTTTGTTCCACTGAATGTTTCCTCTGATCCGATTGAAAACGGGTCCAGAGCGGTTCTGAAACGGACCGGTACCCGTTGTCCAGTAGACAGAATAAATGGATCTTTTCTGTCGGGGAATCACAGCTCAGGTATCGTCTGACACAACAGAGCCGCTTCCTGAATCCCCAGAAGAAGAAAAACTCCTGACTGCTGGTGTTACTGCAGTTCATGTTCCCTCAGCGCATCCGGTTCCCTCAGCGGATCCGGTTCCCTCAGCGGATCCGGTTCCCTCAGCGCATCCGGTTCCTCAGCGGATCCGGTTCCCTCAGCGGATCCGGTTCCCTCAGCGCGGTTCCCTCAGCGGATCCGGTTCCCTCAGCGGATCCGGTTCCCTCAGCGGATCCGGTTCCCTCAGCGGATCCGGTTCCTGGCGCCCACTAGTGGCGTGGTGAGAGCTTTCCACCTTTTCGATGTGAACCGTTCCAGATGGTGATCAGAACGTCTTATATAAATGTAATAACAGGAACAAACGTTCCATGTTTGTTGGTTTTAAATTGTGAAAACAAAGTCATGATCATTCAAGAATAAAGTTCCTAAAAATATGAGAAAAAAGTTTTTTTTGATAGTTTAGAAGGTGTGAGCCAATCCTGATAATTGATTCTCTAGAATCAATTATTTATTTACCGACATCTGAAAACGAAGAATTGACGATTTAATAGATCAACCAAACATAGCAAGATGCTAAAAATGACACATTTTAATGCAAATCTCAAATGTTTGACATTATTCTGATAGTTTAATAAGAACTCTGTGCATGCACATATATATTTATAAAGCGGTGCACCATGGGGGCCAGGAGGCGCCCGGCCTCCCTCAGGAGCCGCCCCTGGTTTTAGTCTGCAGCGGCTCATGCTGCAGCAGAAAAGCAGCCATGATGTTTCAAACATGAATCAGGTTTTTTCCGGCTGATCGCAGAAACTCGGAGCTGCGCAGTGCCGCCCAAAGTGGCGCAGTTCTGCGCAGCCGAAAGCCGCAGCAGGCCCCGTCCCGTCTGAATACAGCAGGTTCTGGGTTCTGGGTCCAGCCGGCTGCTGCTGCTCCTCCAGTGAGGCTGGAAATCAAAACGTGACGTGAAATGAGCGGAAGCTGCTGTGTGTGTCCAGTTTTCTGCTGCTGCGTCTCCGTTTGTTCCCAGCGATGACCCCACGGAGCTCCAACCCGCCCACAGTCATGAGGCTCCGCGGCCATTTCCACTCACATTCCCCGCATCTCCGCACGATACCCGCACGGATGCGTGTGTCTGTGCGGAGGCATTGAGCAGTCAGTCAGAAAAAGGCAGAGGATCCTGCAGCTCTGGTGAGAGCAGCTGGAGGCGAACAGGAAGGCAGAAGGAGCCGCGCGGCGGCCGGAGGCAGCAAAGCAAACCGGGAGGAGAAAGTCTCAGTCAATGTCCTGCTGCTGTTTAAGTACGACACACACACACACACACACACACACACACACACACACACACACACACACACACACACACACACACACACACACACACACATCACTGTGGCTCTGCTCTGTGTAACATAAGCAGAGGAAATTAAAATCTGCCGCCGTGACAAAAGCTGAAGGATTTCCTCCAGAACCGCAGCAGAGGTTCGATGTGCGACTCGGTTCCTCCGGGTTTGGGTCCCCCTCATACCGAACATGCATTAACACTTTGTGGCCTGTCTTCCGTTTCCCCGCTCGCCTTTGCAGGACCTCCATTTTGAAGAGACATGGCGCGGCTCGGAGGCTCGGACGGCAGCGGGTTCTGGTTCTGGCTGGTTCCGGTTTTTCCGGCGGACAGCTGGAGCTTCTCTTCCTGATCAGGTAGCGGAGGAGGACGTGTCGGGACCGATCCAATCATTCTGCATTTTGTGTTGAGCTGCAGCGTTTTGGCTCCTGAAGGGCCACAAATAAAGAAACATTAGGTTTGAATTTCATCTGTTCTTTAAATTCAGTAAAAAATCACTAATATGGAAACATTTTGATGAGGAAAACATGTATTAATAAACACAAATAATCCAGAAATGTAAAAAATATTGGAATCAATATTTTTTACATTGATTCCAATTTAACATTAAACTGACAACAAATTTAATGTTGTTACATTTCAACATTAATTTGGTGTTAAAATTGTTCAAACAGGTTAATGAAAAGCAATAATTTAATTTTATAGAATATTTCAAGATGTTTGCCTCAAGGACTCAAAGGTCTGTGGTGTAATCTGTAGCTGCCCACTAGGGGGCGCAGGCCAGGTTTGCCTCCCGTCCAAAGGGTGGCGCCAGACAGACTGTGATACACATCAAGAACAAGATTTTGCCATTTAATACTGTTCTGATTGTTATTGAGTTTATTTTAGAACAAAGTGCCACAGATCGCCACGTTCTGACAACAACCGAACATCTAGAGTCATTTTCTACAATCTACAGGTTTTAAATAGCAGGCAGCCAGGCACAATCAAATGGTTTGTCATATTTTATTGTTGGAGAATGAATGCGACTCATTTATAATATTAACAAATTAAGGAAAAATTCTTCCTGTTTTCTGTGTAGGAAGCGAATAAGCCAGGAGATTATTGCCCCCTATGGGCTTCAGGAAGAATTACAGTGAGATGCTGTGGAAACAGCCTGAAGGTTAGAGGTCAGAGGTTGCTTAGGACTCATTTGATTGGTGTTAGCCACGCCCACTAATGGATATTTGATCAAATTAATATTTTATCAATTTAACTTAAATAGAATTTTAGAAAATTCAAAAAGTTGTCAGTGTCAAGCTGCTTCCTACTTCCTCTGTATTTATTTTGAATTAAACAGTTTTTCTGACCTCTGACCTGATTGTTCCTTATTATTTATTTTTAGTTTTAATAATCCACAGCAGGGTGCTGCGTCATTTTTTTCTGTTAAAATATTTAAGGAACAGCCAATAACTAGCATGAACTAGCACTCATCCTGTGATGTCACAGAATCAAATCAGTCATGAAATTAATACGAAATCTACCTGAGATTCTATAAATATTTAAAAATTAATTTACAATAAGATAATGAGCTCACTAATAGTTTTTCCTTTTGCACCGTCACATAAATGTTTCTTCCCAGCCTGAATCCTGATGCAGAAAAGGGCGGGGCTTGTGGATGTTGTGGTGATTTTCGGGGTTTTGGTGATGAAGATGCGCTGAGCGGCGGACGCGGCTGGCGGGACGCGGCCAGCAGAGACTGGATTACAAACGGGATTAGAAACGGGACTATAAAGTTATTCCGAAGCAAACAGAGGATTTGGTGATGTGAGGCTGTTCGGGCCGCTGGGTTCGCGCATGCTTTGGGAGGAGGGGAGTGTGTGTGTGAGTGTGTGTGTGAGTGTGTGTGTGAGTGTGTGTGTGTGTTGGAGGGGAAATGGGTGAGAGAGAGAGAGAGCTCAGGATCCGGGCCTAGGACGTGCTGCCGCGGGGACTCGCCTCATCGCCTCTCTAACATCCTGAAATTGGCCGTTTGTCCGCCAGAATGAGGCGGCGGCGCGGCGCGGCGGCGCGGCGCGACACCGAAATGGTAAGACTCTGGCGGCACATCCCGCGACATGCCGCGTTTTCTGCGTGATTTCTGCTCTTTCTGATGCTCATAGCCCCGCATATGTCGGTGGCAGCGCGTGCGCGTGTCTGCGTCTGTGCGCGCGCTGCTCGCGTTGCTGAACTTGTTTTTTGTCGCGTTTGCTTTTTATTTCCAGCCATCAAGCCGCCGCATGCATAATGCACACATGTCGTCACACTTTTCCATACGCGCGGACGCACGCGTGCGCGTGTCCACGTTAATCCCAATCCCTGATGTTGGTTTTTAATCATGTAACCCGTAGCGGGCCTGATTGGCCGCCGCGCGTCCATGAGATTCCAGCCTGACCTTATCGCGTTGGATGTCATTTCCAACATCTCGCGATAGCAGCGCAGACCGGCAGCTCCGGGTTTTCAGTTGACGTGACGTTGGACGCGCCGCTGCAGGATCCATGTTTCATTGAGATGTGATGGGATTACAGCTCAGATTATTACTGCAGATTATTATCATCACGTCACTCGACGACAGGAAGCTAAGGGATCCATTGCAGCCCAAAAAGATAAAAACGTTTCCAACTTTTGAGAACTTTATCTAGCAGCGGTTCAGTTTCTTCTTTCGTTTCGCTCTTAAACTATCATCAATCTTTAGTTTGGCGAAGAATTATGATTATTATTGACACAAATTAATATATTATACCCAGCACTTATGTGACTGTAAACTAATTAAACCAAAAATATCTCAATCATTTTGATCTGAGTCAAAAAACATTGTTTTTTACAACAAGCAGGTGAATATAACAATAATAAAACAACTTTTAAATCAGCTGCTGTTATCAGCTGTGATATGATTTATTGTCTTGTTGATTTATATATTAAATACTGAAGCTGAAACTAATAAAGACTTTCTCACTGCATCTGTAGGAAACGTGACTGCAGTTGCAGCTCAGATTTCTATGATCATTTATGAACTTTTCATTTTCTGTGGCTCCAGTTTAGAGACATTTTGCCCTCAGAGCTGCTGAGCTTGTTGCCAACATGGTTAAAGTTGCTCCGCCTCTGAAATAAGCTAATATATTTTCACACTATTTCTAACCTAGATATTAAAAGATGTTCATATTTTCGGCTCTCAGGCTCTGCAGGTGAAAACCTTCGTTTGATGCTGGTGGTTATAAATGTATCATTTATAATTATTGTTGTTTTAAATTAGGCCTGAAAGATTCATCAGGAAAATCAGTTGTTGAAAAAATTGCCAACTAATTTCTGAGTCGATGGTTAAATTTCATTATTCAGACTCTAAAAAAAGACAATTTGCTGAAATGTTCAGAATGGATGATCATAATAATCTCTGTTTGCAGCTCAGATGTATTCAGGTTGTGTAAACTCGGCGTTTCTGTGCTAGCGATGCTAACTGTCTGCGCTTCCTGTCTCAGGGTCGGATCATGTCAGAATGAGCGGGCCTTCCAAAGGCCCTGACAGGAAGTCCAGCTGCCCTTTGACCCCGGCCCGCGCCATGTCGGCGGCTGCCGCCTCCTCCCTCAAACGCACGTCTGTCTACGGCTACATCCAGTCGGACCACTCTTCCTCCTCCTCCTCTTCCTCATACAGCCCCCTGCGGAGGCTGCAGCACCTCACCAAGATGGTGAGCCGGCCCGACCTGGTGCTGCCGAGCCGGGGGCCCGAGCGGCGCTGGGACTGGGGGTCCGACCAGAGGGGCAGGATGGAGGACTACTGGGCGGAGTACAGAGAGTGTTCTGTCTCCCAGGAAGACGTCTCGTCTTCTTCTGGCCAAAAGCAAACGGAGCTGCAAAGTGAAAGTAAAGACTTTCCTGCTGTTTGTTGCCACCAATCTGCTGTTTCTGAGAAAATGGGAGGCAACTGTCCGTCCAGCCCGCCGAGCCCGGCCTTCTCTCTGGACAGCAGCCCCTTCGCCAACGGCCTGCTGCACTTCGACTCGGCTCTGTTTGAGGCCGACGGCGTCGACGAGGAGCCACAGACCAACGCGCCCGGCCCGGGTTTCCTGGACAAACGCGACCAGCCGCAGACCGCGCCGCAGACCGCGCCGCAGACCGCGCCGCAGCTCGCCCCCACAGACACTCGTCTGGACACAGAGACGGCGGCGGCGGCGCCCAAGGTGGTGACGCGCTCCCAGTCCTCGGGTCAGCGCCGGCGGTACTGGGACGGCTCAGAGGACGAGTGGGACAGCGACTCGGAGCTCTTCCTGTTCGATGACTGTCCTGCATGGCGGACGGCGGTAGGCAATCAATCAATATCTATTGCCATAGAGACGGGATCAATATGGATAGATAATTCGTCTGATAGAATAATCAATATTTTGAAAATTCACTGAACTCTGATCCAGAACCGCGCCGTATTCTGGACAGACTCGACCCGGTCCAACTCTCAGCTTGTTGCAACAGTCCTCATAGATAATTAAAAGTTAAAAATGTGAAGTGAAAGTTGAAAACAGCAAACAAAACCAAATAATGATCAACGTTAGCTGTGTCGTCCAACTGAAGTTAAGCATAAAAACAAAAAACCAACATTTATATTTATATTGATTAATGTGCATCTCCAAATCAACTTTAAAAACTGAAAACAATTTAAAGGACAGTGAAACAACACAGTCAGATCAGACGGAGTGAGTTTTTACAGTGTAGTTCAGAGCAGATCGACCCAAACAGCTGAAGGATTTACTGTTAAATGAACTAATGTAGATTTTGCTGCAGTTTGTTTTGTGAAATTGTTTATTAATCAATGGAAAACAGAGTGACAGAGGTCAAAGGTCAGAAACATTTCCTTCTGCTTTATCTGCATGCTTGTGCAATAAGTTTTCTAGAGAAATCAGTGTCGGTCTCCCGCAGCAGCCGAGCGGCTCCAGGAAAAAGCCGCCGCCTCCGCTGAAGTTCGCCGAGGGGCAAATCGTTTGGGCCAAGTTCGGCCGCCGGCCCTGGTGGCCGTGTGAGGTGCTGGCCGACCCGGCGCTGGGCGTCTACCACAGGATGAAAGGTAGAACCACAAACTGCTTTTATTGAGCCAGACCCGGATTCATGAGCCAGTTAACCATTAATCAATCACTAAATTAGTTACAGTTATTCCCGTAATAATTAAAACGATCAATCGTTACTAATCGATGTTCAGCTTGCTTTCAGTTTGACTTTGACCGTGCTTTGTGACTGCTTCCTGAATTTGTTTGTTTTTCTCCTCAACACATTTCCTTCAACTGCTGATTATTTCCATCAAAATGTCAGATTGTGACTCAACTGGAAAATAATGATTTTTTTATGAAGATTTTGTTTGAAATTGCAACACATTTTCAGAGATCAGTCTTTATACCTTTGCTTTTTTCTTGTACTTTGCCAAACGATTTTTGAGCCAATGATACGGTTTAGCATTTTCAACCACCTTTTTAGATGTTTTATCCATATTTCAGCATATTGTTGAGTCATTCTGTACTTTCTGGGTATTAATGTTGTAATTTCCTCTTTCTAAAAATAATCGGGAGGGCTCTGGTTTCTTTGCAGAGCCCTGCGACCGGCTCTGTCGGCTGTATCACGTCCGGACCTTTGGGGAGCCGAAGGAGTTCGTTTGGGTGGAGGAAAAATCAACTCAGTCGTTCCACGGAGGCTTTGAGTTCGACCAACTTGTCCTTTTGAGACGAAGAAGCAAGCAAAGAGAGCAGAACAACAGAAACACTGTAAGTGTTCAATTGTGAATTATTGCATGATGCGTGTTCTGATGAACGGTTGGTCCTTCGCTTCCTTGTTGGACAGAAGCTCTAATCTAAGACACTAACAGAAATCTGTGACTACCAAACGCATCATGAAAAGATAACAGTCTGTTGTTTTGGTTCAATACATTTTCTGGTCTCGCTGCAGATCCCTAAGCGTTTCCAGGATTCGTGGAGATGCAGTGTGGCCGAGGCCGAATCCGTTCTCTCTGGGCGACCCGACGTTTCTCCGCCTCTGGCTCCATCCACAGATCAAACCTTTGCCTGCAGTTCCCCGGCAGAAGGACAGAAGAAGCCCCATCCGGCCGTTCCCTCGCCCTCTCTGCCGGTTCCCACTGTTTCTGAACTGTTGCACTTAACGAATGGATCCACCTCGTCTGCAGCTACAACACAGACAAAACCGAGCACTTTAAAAAAAACTTGTAGCAAGAAGAAGGAAAGCAAATCCCTCCAGGACCTTGGGAATGAAAACACACTGTGTTGCAGTCTTGATCCGTCTCACAGAGACAACAGCGAGTGCCCGTACTCTGATCTCGACTCAGTCCCGAAGATTTTGTGTCCTAAAGCACTTCAGCATCAGCCGAAGCGACTTCCATGCCAGCCGTCTGCGGCTGCAGTCAAAGAGCTCAAGAAGCAGCCAGACACCCAGACTGGACTGTGGTTCAGTAAATCAGGCAGAGACCGGCGACCTAAAACTACCAGCCCAGTGTCGGACCGCTCCCTCTTTAGTAAGGGTCCCTGCAAGAAAAAGCACTTATCCACTGTTAGGAAGAAGGCCCCGGTTCCCTCCACCTCATTGGTTGGCGCTGGGTCCAATGACCCAGTTATACTGGCAGATAAGTCAACAGATGATGGTCCGATACATGAACAGTCAGTACCTGAGAAATGTAGGGCCAGTGAGGCCAACCCTGTTGAAGGAAGAGGCAGGTCTTTGGACAAACCAAAGGCCCAGCTGTCCACTGAAGACCAGCAGACTTCTGAGACCAAAATAAACCCTTCGAGCATTTCGTCTGACGACCTGGATGTTGAAAAAGACTTTCATTCCTGCAAGACAGTCGATTTTAATGACGACTCAGATTCTCCAAAGATGGTAACATCTATAAGTTCAACTGAACTTTCTGTCATAATTGCTACTAAACAACTTGATAAAACTGAAAAACCTTCTGAAAAGGAGAAAGAAAGAAAGCAGACTCTGAGGCCCTGTTTAGAAGTCGAAAAAAGAGACCCAGACTCGATATTAGAAAAGCAAAAAAATCTGGTCTCTAAATGCAGACTCCCGTTTGTGAAGCTGATACGAAAGGAGATAGAACAAAACAAATATTTACGCTCATGTCTGATAAATGTCACCACTAACAGAAGTGAATGCAATAAGAAAGAGAAAATACCAGATAGTAATGTGAATAAAGCAGCAGCTGATAAATCAGAATTGACAGGCAGCAAAACGAGCGTCTCCACTGAACAAATTACACCTTCAAAGTTCATCCAGGTCTCAGTCAAGAAGCTACGAGCGAGAAGTGAGTCTGGCCTACTTCGGCTGTCATCAGAGTCACCGCCTGAACACAACACAAAGACACCCGGAAACAACACCAAGACACTTGGTAACAACGCTGAGACACCTGGAAACAGCGTTCCCATACCTGGAAACCACACCAAGACACCTGGAAACAATGTTCCCATACCTGGAAACAACACTAAGACACCTGGAAACAGCGCTCCCATACCTGGAAACCACACCAAGACACCTGGAAACAACACCAAGACACCTGGAAACAATGCTCTCACACCTGGAAACAATGCTCTCACACCTGGAAACAACACTCTCACACCTGGAAACAATGCTCTCACACCTGGAAACAACGCTCTCACACCTGGAAACAACGCTCTCACACCTGGAAACAACACTAAGACACCTGGAAACAACGTTCCCATACCTGGAAACAACACTAAGACACCTGGAAACAACGCTCTCACACCTGGAAACAACGCTAAGACACCTGGAAACAACACTAAGACACCTGGAAACAACGCTCTCACACCTGGAAACAACGCTCTCACACCTGGAAACAACACTAAGACACCTGGAAACAACGCTCTCACACCTGGAAACAACACTCTCACACCTGGAAACAACGCTCTCACACCTGGAAACAACACTAAGACACCTGGAAACAATGCTCTCACACCTGGAAACAACGCTCTCACACCTGGAAACAACACTAAGACACCTGGAAACAACACTAAGACACCTGGAAACAACACTAAGACACCTGGAAACAATGCTCTCACACCTGGAAACAACGCTCTCACACCTGGAAACAACGCTCTCACACCTGGAAACAACACTAAGACACCTGGAAACAATGCTCTCACACCTGGAAACAACGCTCTCACACCTGGAAACAACACTAAGACACCTGGAAACAACACTAAGACACCTGGAAACAATGCTCTCACACCTGGAAACAACGCTCTCACACCTGGAAACAACGCTCTCACACCTGGAAACAACGCTCTCACACCTGGAAACAACGCTCTCACACCTGGAAACAACGCTCTCACACCTGGAAACAACACTAAGACACCTGGAAACAGCGTTCCCATACCTGGAAACAACGCTCTCACACCTGGAAACAACACAAAGACACCTGGAAACAATGCTCTCACACCTGGAAACAACACAAAGACACCTGGAAACAATGCTCTCACACCTGGAAACAACACTAAGACACCTGGAAACAACACTCTCACACCTGGAAACAATGCTCTCACACCTGGAAACAACGCTCTCACACCTAGAAACACTAAGACACCTGGAAACAGCGTTCCCATACCTGGAAACAACACTAAGACACCTGGAAACAGCGTCACCTGGAAACAACTCTCACACCTGGAAACAACACAAAGACACCTGGAAACAACGCTCTCACACCTGGAAACAACACTAAGACACCTGGAAACAACGCTCTCACACCTGGAAACAACACTAAGACACCTGGAAACAACACTCTCACACCTGGAAACAACGCTCTCACACCTGAAAACAACACTAAGACACCTGGAAACAGCGTTCCCATACCTGGAAACAACACTAAGACACCTGGAAACAGCGTTCCCATACCTGGAAACAACGCTCTCACACCTGGAAACAACACTAAGACACCTGGAAACAATGCTCTCACACCTGGAAACAACACTAAGACACCTGGAAACAACGCTCTCACACCTGGAAACAACACTAAGACACCTGGAAACAACGCTCTCACACCTGGAAACAACACTAAGACACCTGGAAACAACGCTCTCACACCTGGAAACAACGCTCTCACACCTGGAAACAACGCTCTCACTTCAACAAAACTTTCTGATGCCTTGGGCAGCCCAGAAGTGAAATGTATCCCAGCCTCTAACATTAGTCTAGAAAGTATCATCACCGTATCGTGCAATGAATCAAACAGATTAGAATGTAAAGACATTCTGTTTGCAATCAAACAAAGACATTGTCTGACCAGCCAGGTAGCTCAGAGGAAAACAGTTCATCTACTAAAACTGCAGCTTCTTCAACAGGAAGTAATCACCTCCCTGAAAGTTGGCCTGCTCCAAAATCCAGAAAAGCTGTTCACAAACTGAAGCAGGCTACAGAAATACAAAAAGTCCTGAAAGAACAGCCAGTCCATCTTCCAGCCAGCAGTCGGCTGATGACCAGGGCGCTGAAGGCCTTGCAGGTCGTCGACTGGAGGAAACGTAGAAAAGCCCAGCAGGCGATTGAGCAAACTAAGCTGAGCAAACTTCTGGACACAGTTCAGAATTCTGCTGAGCCCAAATTTGATATTTGCACTAATTTAAAACTTCTAAAATCTACTGACATTGACAACGGTGATTGCTTTTCTAGATGTAGCTCCCCTTCTGTACTATTCTCTGATTCAGATGATTTTGAAGCTGATGTTAAAAGTGAAGATGAAGACCTTTCAGTTTCTTCAACTCCGCCAATGGACTTCATACCCCTTACATCTATAGTTAAGGCAAAGCACGGAGATCTGCCCCCAACAACACAACCTCCATCACCTCAATCACCGTTTTCCTTCATGAAAGCCTTCAAGAATGTTACGGAGGTTTCCTTTCAATCCTTACCAAATAGCAGCAATGGAAAGCCAGTGTCTTTCAGGCCAGACTCAAAATACCAGTTTAGCACTTTTCTTATGATGCTGAAGGACTTGCATGACACTAGAGAGCGAGAAGGCACGCCCCTTGAGTTAGAGATTGGGCCACCCAGTGCACATGTGAAGGAGGAGCCGCTGATGATGCCACACAAGGCTCCTCTAGAAGGACACGGCCACACATGTGTCCTTAGCAAAACCGATCCAATCGCAGAAAAATGTGTGATTGGACAGAACGGATGTGGCAAAGGCCAGAAACTCAAGAGGCCCTTTAGCAGAAAGAGTGGCAGAAAGAGTTTGTTGAAAGGGAAAACCAATCGCAGAGTGCCTGGACCTGGTTTTCCTGGAGTAACATCAGCAACAGGAATCACTTCCTGGCCAACAGCAAATATCACTTCAAAAATAACGGATATACAAATTGGCAGTAGCTGGATCCAGGCTGGCTGCAGCAGAGACATTGGTGGGCAAGAGGAGCAGCAGAGATGGGAAAGGCTGAAAGGCAGCCAGCAGGTTGGTGTTCCTCTGGAAAGGAGGGAACGTCCAACACTCATCCTGGAACAGCCAAGCGGCCTCGGAGACGACATGATGAACAAGACGGACTTGATTCTAGAAGCTGAGGAACAAGACAAGACTTCATCCGGTAAGGACAGTCTGACGCAACATCTTTACAAAAATAACAACAATGGAAAGTTGGCTTTTTCTGTAGCACAATCCATTTTGTGAAATGCGATAAACCGAACATGAAAACTGATGTCTTCCTGCCATTAGAGCTCAGGTAAAACTCCTGTAATGTAGATGAAGTGGAATATCTGTGTATTTGCTACAGATCAGGCTAAAGTCAGAGTGAACATTCAAAACTATTCCAGACTTTGGATGAATTGCTTTTCCAAGACTTATTGCAACAACCAATGTTTTTCTGTCTGTGAGGCGACATTCACTCTGCAGACTGAAGTCTGCAAAAAAAAAATCACTTTTTTTTTGCTTTAACGCGACCTGCGTCTGATGTTTTCACGACTGTCTGAACAACACAGAGGCGACCCAGGCTATATGTGGTTCTAACTCCGATCCGTATCGGATCTTTTGAAATGTGGCCTGTGTCTGCACAGGCAGGTCGCATTCATACAGCCAGTTTGGTTAGCCTCAGGTTTCTGTTCTTGGCTAATCAGAGTGGCGTCTGGTTGGTCTTCTGCTGCTGCTAGCCCGTTTCTTTCAAAGTTTGACTGTCTGTCCATTCAGAGATGGCATTACCAGTAGATCATCAGTTTCTGGAGCAGTAAGACCAGCCAGTAAGGCCAGCCAACACATCCTGAATGTCCTTTCTAAAGCTCGGGTTGATTTTCAGCAAGTCATCTTCACCAGATCTAAACTCATCAAGTTGTTTCTGTGTGATTCACTCATTTACAAGCTAGTTTCTTAATAAAGTGTCTACAGAGTGTTTGATGATTTCCTTCCTTTTTTAATTCCAGAACATAAACGAATACGAAAGCCCAGCAAGAGACTACTTGAATGGACTGAAGAATACAACCAGATTTTCTCCCCAAGGAAGAAACCCAAAAGGTCTCTCCAGCTGTTTGGAAAGGTAAAAATGAGGCAAAGTGATGATCTCTGCTCTGCCTCTACAATCAAACACTCACTTTAGTTTGTCTGCCATCAGGCAGTTGGGTTCCAGGAATCAAACATTGTTCTCACAATCAGAACTGGGTGATGGGAAAAAATCTGATATCTCAATATTTTTGCCACATACACAGTATATATATCAGAATATTTTTAAATAATCTCCACTGTTATCTTAATATATATATAATAAATGCTATATATCATTTATGAAATTACAATATTGCCTCTTTCTGGTGTCAACACTAAACCTTTCATAACCAAGAGCATATCGGCAAAAAAAAAAAAAAAAAGTTAAGATTAAAGAAACAAAAGTTAAAGTTATTCTAAACTTGGCAGGCCATTAAACTATTTGCACATGTTGCCAATTTTGAGCATCAAACCACAAAAAGCACAATAATGGTCAACGCTGCCAAATTCAGGCAATGTCTGCAAATCCCATTCAGACTTATTTAATCACAGCATACAGAGCATCTCAGAGATTTAAATAACAATATTAAGCACATCACATAAAATGGTCAAAGAAAAAATAGGAAATAATCCTAAACTAATAAAGAAGCTGAAGTCCAAATGGTGACATTAATACCCTGAATATTATCAACATCATTAGATGGTGAAATAAATCTGTGGTTCAAACTTTTGTTGGGTTTAAAGGTTTTGCAAATTACCTCAATATGTTGGACATAATCCATAGAAAATCCAGACGAGATTATTGATTCAGATGGTTTCTCTAAGGCTCTGGACTAGTTTTGTTAATACATTGGGACAAACAATATACAGGGTCAGCTAGTTTAGGGTCAGCTAGTTCAGGGTCAGCTAGTTCAGGGTCAGCGAGTTCAGGGTCAGCTAGTTTAGGGTCAGCTAGTTCAGGGTCAGCTAGTTTAGGGTCAGCTAGTTTAGGGTCAGCTAGTTTAGGGTCGGCTAGTTCAGGGTCAGCTAGTTCAGGGTCAGCGAGTTCAGGGTCAGCTAGTTTAGGGTCAGCTAGTTTAGGGTCAGCTAGTTTAGGGTCAGCTAGTTTAGGGTCAGCTAGTTTAGGGTCAGCTAGTTTAGGGTCGGCTAGTTCAGGGTCAGCTAGTTCAGGGTCAGCGAGTTCAGGGTCAGCTAGTTTAGGGTCAGCTAGTTCAGGGTCAGCTAGTTTAGGGTCAGCTAGTTCAGGGTCAGCTAGTTTAGGGTCAGCTAGTTTAGGGTCAGCTAGTTTAGGGTCAGGTGGTTTAGGGTCAGCTAGTTCAGGGTCAGCTAGTTTAGGGTCAGCTAGTTTAGGGTCAGCTAGTTTAGGGTCAGCTAGTTAGGGTCAGCTAGTTAGGGTCAGCTAGTTTAGGGTCAGCTAGTTTAGGGTCAGCTAGTTTAGGGTCAGCTAGTTCAGGGTCAGCTAGTTTAGGGTCAGCTAGTTCAGGGTCAGCTAGTTTAGGGTCAGCTAGTTTAGGGTCAGCTAGTTCAGGGTCAGCTAGTTCAGGGTCAGCTAGTTTAGGGTCAGCTAGTTCAGGGTCAGCGAGTTCAGGGTCAGCTAGTTTAGGGTCAGCTAGTTCAGGGTCAGCTAGTTTAGGGTCAGCTAGTTCAGGGTCAGCTAGTTTAGGGTCAGCTAGTTTAGGGTCAGCTAGTTTAGGGTCAGCTAGTTCAGGGTCAGCTAGTTTAGGGTCAGCTAGTTAGGGTCAGCTAGTTCAGGGTCAGCTAGTTTAGGGTCAGCTAGTTTAGGGTCAGCTAGTTAGGGTCAGCTAGTTCAGGGTCAGCTAGTTCAGGGTCAGCTAGTTCAGGGTCAGCTAGTTTAGGGTCAGCTAGTTAGGGTCAGCTAGTTTAGGGTCAGCTAGTTTAGGGTCAGCTAGTTTAGGGTCAGGTGGTTTAGGGTCAGCTAGTTTAGGGTCAGGTGGTTTAGGGTCAGCTAGTTTAGGGTCAGCTAGTTCAGGGTCAGCTAGTTTAGGGTCAGCTAGTTAGGGTCAGCTAGTTCAGGGTCAGCTAGTTTAGGGTCAGCTAGTTTAGGGTCAGGTGGTTTAGGGTCAGCTAGTTTAGGGTCAGGTGGTTTAGGGTCAGCTAGTTTAGGGTCAGCTAGTTAGGGTCAGCTAGTTTAGGGTCAGGTGGTTTAGGGTCAGCTAGTTCAGGGTCAGCTAGTTTAGGGTCAGCTAGTTTAGGGTCAGCTAGTTCAGGGTCAGCGAGTTTAGGGTCAGCTAGTTTAGGGTCAGCTAGTTCAGGGTCAGCTAGTTCAGGGTCAGCTAGTTTAGGGTCAGGTGGTTTAGGGTCAGCTAGTTTAGGGTCAGCTAGTTTAGGGTCAGCTAGTTTAGGGTCAGCTAGTTCAGGGTCAGCTAGTTTAGGGTCAGCTAGTTTAGGGTCAGCTAGTTTAGGGTCAGCTAGTTCAGGGTCAGCTAGTTTAGGGTCAGGTGGTTTAGGGTCAGCTAGTTCAGGGTCAGCTAGTTTAGGGTCAGCTAGTTTAGGGTCAGCTAGTTCAGGGTCAGCGAGTTTAGGGTCAGCTAGTTTAGGGTCAGCTAGTTCAGGGTCAGCTAGTTCAGGGTCAGCTAGTTTAGGGTCAGCTAGTTCAGGGTCAGCGAGTTTAGGGTCAGCTAGTTTAGGGTCGGCTAGTTCAGGGTTGGCTAGGGTTTGGGTCAGCTAAGTTCAAGCTAGCATTTTATAGTTGACGCATCAGACCGGGCTCACGCCGCACCCTTACGTTGCTCTCGTATGCTGTCGCAGCTCCTGCTGTTCCTGGAGGTTCTGTAACCCGTCCCGTTACAGAACCAACTGGTGGATCTGGAAGTTGTTCTTGTGGAGCAGCTTCCTTTGCACTGACATTCATAAGAATACAGCTCCAATGTAGCGTTAACTATAACCGCTATGCTGTTCACATGGCTCTAGTGCTCAACCTGAACTTTCAAAACCGTGACGAACTCGGCCTTCATTCGCCCGCTCACCTGGAACGCCCGCTGCCGCCATGCTGTTAGCTCCGCACTGTATCCGCCAGAACATTTTCAAGTTGGGGGTCAGTGATGTTTAAATGAAGCTGTGAAGCTTCGCAGCAAAGAGCTGCTCATGGATGAACCTCAAAGGTTCATCACTCTGAGGTTCATACATTTCTCTCTACTGACCTCTACTGACCTCTGCTGCTGAACCTGCACAGCCTGACACTCAGAGACATACTTCAAAAAATGAGTAAATGCAATATTGTCACAAAGTTTTTGTCAAACTCATGCTTAGTAACAGGAGGGTCAATTAAATCCTATTTTACGAATGTTTTTGCTTATTAAAATGATTTGTAGCCAATCCTGATAAATGTTGACTGTTTTCTTTCACGTCATTGACTGATTTGAGAATAAAGACATTTGATGTTTTAGTGGGTTCAGAGTGCAGCTTGTTGGGCAGACAGTATTCTTTGAGATTCCATTTGCCTCCTGAAAAACTAATATTGGTCAATAGTTCTCTTTTTCTTGGATTTCTATTGGCTCTCTGCTCTGATCCTTTATATTTTTACTCATCAGGCCAGAATTTTACTCTTCCAACATCTTTAAGTCTGTTTCTACTGATAAATCTTTGCTGATGAAAATAATAGTGGACATTTCCAGAAGGTGATCATTTTGGAGGTGAAGGGGTTAATTATTTTTATTTAAGATTATTGCCCTGATGTCAGATTTTTCCTGTTGCTGGCTCCATTTCAATCAACTTTATTTGTGTAGCAGTTCAGCAGCAATACTGTTCAAAGTGCT
Source organism: Poeciliopsis prolifica (assembly GCF_027474105.1). Lineage (NCBI taxonomy): Eukaryota > Metazoa > Chordata > Actinopteri > Cyprinodontiformes > Poeciliidae > Poeciliopsis > Poeciliopsis prolifica. The sequence continues at coordinate 293,954 of NW_026562408.1, read as the reverse complement.
TATCATAAAATCACAAACATACAAAGTGACAATGGAGCAAAATGTGATGTCACTCATCACATTCTGATGAGTGACATCATCAAAACATTATTACACATTAATATCTTGGTGGATGCTCCTTTTTATTTTAGCTGCTGCTGAAGACAAAACGTTCCTTTGACCAAATACAGCAACCCATGAAGCAGCACGGCTCATCAAGCTTTTATTTTGAAGGACCCATGAAATGGGTCCCTTAGTTGCCAGATGTCAAGCCTGACTGCAGATGTCCCACCACTAGGGGGGGCTAGTGATGCATTCACAACCTGTCTGATAAACAATACTTGCAGTGAATTAGATTATTATTTGTCCTGGATGTTTGCGTTAAAACCTCTTTAACCACAGTGAGCTGAGAAACGACGGCTGGCCGTTGCATCATCGCCCAGCCGTCTCAATCTTTTGTCCAGCAGGCCAGTGAATCTGTTGCTGCCCTGTGTGAGCTTTCGGACTTGGAGAAGAACATGGCCGACAGCTCATCATCTTCCTTACTTCCTGTAATCCTGACGCCGCCACCAGAGGAGTTGGCTCCACCCACACCTGCAGAAACCCAGAGTCCCAAAGCAGAAGCGCCATCCATCCAAGAGCTTCCGCTGCTTTCCATCGACTCCTTAACTCCGCCCCCTGAAGCTCAGGCCTCCCTGTCAGACGGCCTAGTCAAAGGAAACAGTAATGTTTCTGCTTTTCATTTATTTTTAAAATGACGTTTCGTTGAATTCTTTACGCTGCATTCCTTTTAAAGAGGGAGGATGTAACTTTTTTTTAAAAATGTTGTTTTTGTTGAAAGTGTCACTATTCATCACTTTAATATGACGGATAGTCTGTGAGCAGATCAATCTCCTCTCAAGAAATGAAGCAAAAACAACCAATCAGAGCCAGGAAGCAGGGCTTAATGCTGTGAATCATCCTCATGTACTCACTACTAAATGTGCTAATGCAGGAAGAACAGCTTACAGGAAAACTGTTTATCTGTCGTTAGCATGGCTATGCTAACTGGCCATAATACTACAGGCTATGCTACCTACAGTGTAGCAGAAAGCAGCACCAAATAAGATTGTGATTGACAGCACTAAGCCCCGCCTTCTGGCTCTGATTGGTTGTTTCTTGTTAGCACTGGGAGAAGGAAGAGATTGATCTATTGCCATACTGTCACAACATGGAGACAGTTTGAACAACAGTCTAAAAATTTTTTTATTAAAGTTACAAACTGCAGGTTTACGGCCCAGGATTTGATCTCAGTTGAGGTTCTGCTGGCAACCGGGTCATTTCAACCTTTTCCTGCTAACATGATGTTAATTTACCTGATTTTTAACTCCAGTTAGTTTCAACATTTTCTTTTATAAAAGTTTTTATGACACATTGTTTGTTGTTTTTATCAGATTAAACGTGAAGATGATGCAGTTCGTCCGGTCCTGGTTCTGCTCGGCGGATTCAGTCAGAAGGTTTTTGGTTTCTGATGATTTCTGTGTTTGGTCAGCAGAAGTTTTTCCTGTGCTTGAAAAGAAGAGGAAGAGGAAACCAACGCAGAAGATCCTGGAGTATTGCCTGGAGGCCGAGGTTTCCGCCGCCCCGAAGAAGAAGGTAGAAAACTTTCATCTGGGCTCAGCAGCAAAATATTAATGAACAAGAAGCCTTGAATAAGAACCACCTTTAACTTGTAGTGAGTCCAGAAATGGGAAACATACTAACTTATGTGAGATTTCTGCTTATTAGAATAATTGTTAATGTGTTTTTTTGTTTTCTTCTACCTGTTTAATCAAGGAAGTGAATTTCAAAAGAAATAAAACATTTTTCTGTTTAACATTTTGCCTCCCAAATGGAAGCAGGTTATCATGAAATGAATAAAACATTATTGGTGAATGTAAAGGAGCGATTTGACCAAAACTTTTAAATTTTATCACTGAATTAGATAAAAAAAACTAAACAATTTATTGTTTCTCTTGAATTACGATAAATGGTTTCAGATAAAATACCGATACTGATATTTCCACTTCCTGACCTGTCGTTTGCTTTTCCCTGTTTAACTCTTTCTAATATTTAAATATTCATATTTAATGTGAAAGTCTAGTTCCATGTTCTGATCATGTTTATGTTTCATTCCAGAATAAAACACTGAAGATAAATTCAAATGCTGGACCTCAGTCAGGTTTGTACGATTCCAGTTATTCTGAAAATCATCTAGAAACTACAAACGGTTCCCAAAGTGGAGGGTCAGTTAAAACAGGCTTTAAACCAGGGAGGAAAATTAATATCGCCACATAAAAATGTACGCATATTTATTCAAACTGTCATGACAGTTTGGTATGAGACAGATAATCTGTGAAGAAACAATTTAAATTAATTTATTTCTGTAGCACCAATTCTGCAACAAATATTGTTGAAAGTTTCAGCTGTCAGGCTAGAGCAGCGAACACGCAGGAATGATTGACAGCACTATGCTCTGCTTAACTTTGACTGATTGTTTCACTGAGAAAAAGCAGAGATGAAACTTTTACCACAACATGGAGGCAGATTCAGTTATGAAAACACTTTAAAGTTAAATAATTCAATTAATTTTTATAAAATATTTTTATACTGAAATCATTCTGACTTCAGATGATTAAATCTCTTAATTGGTCGTTTTCTACACAGATTGTTCTCCGCCATCTTTGAAAGTGAAACCACTCTCTGGGCCGTCGGCCTGCATGCCCCTCGCCCCTGTGACCTCTGACCCCCCGGCGGCGTCCAGCCCACCTGAGCAGGTGGATCTGCCCCCAGCAGATGCGTTCCAGTCTGATGACGGCAGCGTCCAGGAGGAGGCACTGGAGTCAGAGGTCAGCCGACAGGAACTTTAGGAAACGGTCGCTCCTGTGGTTCAGATGAAAACCCAATGTGTTTCTGCAGGATGACAGGTTTCTGCCGGAGAACCGGTTCCGCCCCACAAAGGATGACCTGCTGGGCAACGACGCATCTCTACCTGTCAGGAGGATCATCGGCGACCGGGGAGGACCCGCCTCCATGAAGGAGAACGTCTGCCAGGTGAGACCCGGACCGTAAATTCGGAGGAGGAGATGGAAGACCAGGCTGGATTCAGCCTGAATCCTGGTTCATTTCCTTTGTTCTGATCTTCACCTGATTTGATTCTCAGGTGTGTGAGAAGACGGGGGAGCTGCTGCTGTGTGGGGTCAGTGCTGCGGAGCATTTCACCTGGCCTGCATCTCTCTGGCCGAGGCGCCGAAAGCGAAGTTCGTCTGCCCAGAATGCAAATCAGGTCAGTTTATTCCTCCTGATGATCAGAAACGGGTCAGAACCAGAACTGGCCCATCCAGGCGTTCCTGTGGACACTGTTTCAGTTTTACACCACACTTTAGCGTTCCTCGGTCTGATGCTAAAGAAAGAATAAAAACTGATATGTGATGATTGTGGTGAGATGTTTAGTCCTGTGTTGTTCTTGCTCTTTAGTTTCCTTGAGCCTGGTTCTGTAAACACCAAGAGCGCCCCCTACAGCCGCAGTATACTGGAGTGTCACCGGTTCAAACATTTTATGGACCACCGTAGCCCTGTTCTGGTTGCTATAGTGATCCCTGTCTCCATGGTGACAGGAATAAGGGAAACCCACAGAGTGCTAAAACACCTGACATGATGGTAGCGCTGAGTCTGTGGTTGCGGCTGTCCAGGCTGACTGTCCTAACCCCAACCTCAACCCCAACCCCAACCTCAACCCCAACCCCAACCCCAACCCCAACCCCAACCCCAACCCCAACCTCAACCCCAACCTCAACCCCAACCTCAACCCCAACCTCAACCCCAACCCCAACCTCAACCCTCAACCCCAACCTCAACCCCCAACCCCAACCCCAACCCCAACCCCAACCCCAACCCCAACCCCAACCCCAACCCCAACCTCAACCCCAACCCCAACCCCAACCCCAACCCCAACCCCAACCTCAACCCCAACCCCAACCTCAACCCCAACCCCAACCCCAACCCCAACCCCAACCCCAACCTCAACCCCAACCTCAACCCCAACCCCAACCCCAACCTCAACCCCAACCTCAACCCCAACCCCAACCCCAACCCCAACCTCAACCCCAACCTCAACCCCAACCTCAACCCCAACCCAACCCCAACCGCAACCCCAACCTCAACCCCAACCGCAACCCCAACCTCAACCCCAACCTCAACCCCAACCCCAACCCCAACCCCACCCTCAACCCCAACCTCAACCCCAACCTCAACCCCAACCTCAACCCCAACCCCAACCCCAACCTCAACCCCAACCCCAACCCCAACCTCAACCCCAACCCCAACCCCAAACCCAACCTCAACCCCAACCTCAACCCCAACCTCAACCCCAACCTCAACCCCAACCCCAACCTCAACCGCAACCCCAACCTCAACCCCAACCGCAACCTCAACCCCAACCCCAACCTCAACCGCAACCTCAACCCCAACCCCAACCTCAACCCCAACCCCAACCTCAATCCCAACTCCAATCCCATCCCTCCTTCCAGGCGTCCACACCTGCTTCGTGTGTAAGAAGCGCAGCGAAGATGTCCGCCGCTGCATGATCCCTGTTTGCGGGAAATTTTACCACGGAGAGTGCATCGCTAACTACGCCGCGACCGCGCCGGTCAACCGAAGCTTCCGCTGCTCCATCCACGTCTGCCTCACCTGCTTCATCGCCAGTCCCGGCAGCTCGTCTGTCTCCAAAGGTCAGCGCAGTAAAGGTCAGCAGGTCATGCCTACCCCGCCACCCAATGCTCATGGCGCCCATTGCTCCGCAGGCCGTCTGGTGCGATGCGTTCGCTGTCCGTCGCTTATCACGCCACCGACCTGTGCATGGCCGCCGGCAGCGTTGTGCTTTCCAACAACAGCATCATCTGCCCCAACCACTTTGCGCCGCGCCGCGGCGTCAAGAACCACGAACACGTCAATGTCAGCTGGTGCTTTGTCTGCACCGAAGGTACGCGTCCCTTTAAACTTTCAATATTACCTTCTGCATCATTTCATTTTCTTATATCCAACAACGAGCTTTATTATTGGCCACTGTCAATGGTGGACACACTTATGCTAATGTGCTAACAGCGGAGCTAATTTATCATTTAGTGCTTTAGCTAACAATGGAAACATTTGAACACTTAGCTTTCCCTAAATGTACCTGATTTATTTGAATAAAACTAAGTTGAAGGTTTTATCGACTGAAATTCTTCAAGTAGTCAGATGTTTACATTAATGCTCTTATTTTGAAGTGCATGACAAGTGTTAATGCAGCAGCTCCATTTCTCTTTCTTTTCCAATAACTTTATTTCAACCAACAAATGTGTGAAACTCAGATCCAGCAGGTTGACTTCACAACAGATCCACTGACTTTATTCTGACACAAACTGTCCACAGCTTTTGGAAACGGAAGCTTCTGCCTCTGTGCATTGTTGTCTTTAGTGGGTTTTCTGGACCCGGTTTGTGGGACAAAACCAGTTTGTACCACAAACCCAAACTGGTACGACAATAAAACAATCCTTCAAACCTATCGGATAATGGTTCCCGTAGTAACCTCCAACTTTTAAAAGCAACAATAAAAACCAGGAGAAAAAACTTTTTGACCAAACAAAATGAATTTGAAGAACAAATGAAGAAATTTTGACAAACTTCACAACTATAAAATTAAAATAAAATTTAGGAAACAAAACATAATTTTCAAAGGCTTTTATAGAATATATATATATATATATATATATATATATATATATATATATATATATATATATATATATATATTATGTCAAATAAAAGATTTGTAATCTTTCAAAGGCACATATAATTTAAATTGAAGTTAGCATTCTAGCATTAGCTTCCACTTAACACTGTTTTAGTATATTGCTTTAGCGTTAGTATAGCTAGTATGTATGATTAGCGCTTTAGCATGGGTGGAGATATTATTTATTAATTCATTTATTAATGTCACCCAGGAGAGATTAAGCTAACAGCCTCGTTCGTGGATCAATCTGGAACAGTTTCGACCTTTGACCCCGTGGCACGTCTCTGTCCGTCCGGCAGGAGGAAGCCTGCTGTGCTGCGAATCGTGTCCCGCCGCGTTTCACAGAGAGTGTCTGAACATGGAGATGCCCAAAGGCAGCTGGTTCTGCAACGACTGCAAGGCGGGGAAGAAGCCGCGCTACCAGGACATCCTGTGGGTCAAGGTCGGCCGCTACAGGTCAGAAAGGGTTCACTGTCCCAGCCTTTGTTTCTTTGGCTTTTATGTAGTTTTATGTATTAAGACTTTTACACTTCTAAGGTTCACCTTGTGTATTTTTAATGATGCGCTCTTTTTGGACCAGAAATTATGACGTGTGTGTATTTGTGAAGGTTTTTATTTGCGATTGTTTTTAGTTATTTACTGGCACAGTCGCGACATGCTCTGTGGGTAGAGCAGCTGTCTTGTGAACAGGAGGTTGTAGGTTCGATTTCAGCTTCCTCCTGTCATGACATGCTGTGAAGAGGTGGTGAGGATGAAGCTGAGGACCCAGGTTGGAATGAAAGAGTGATGTTTTAATGGCAGCACAGGATGAGCTAATGCTCACAACTGGTAGCACCTGGTAGGAACTGGTAGCAACTGGTAGGAACTGGTAGCAACTGGTAGGAACTGGTAGCAACTGGTAGCAACTGGTAGGAACTGGTAGCAACTGGTAGGAACTGGTAGCAACTGGTAGGAACTGGTAGCACCTGGTAGCAACTGGTAGCAACTGGTAGCACCTGGTAGCAACTGGTAGCAACTGGTAGGAACTGGTAGGAACTGGTAGCAACTGGTAGGAACTGGTAGCAACTGGTAGGAACTGGTAGCAACTGGTAGCACCTGGTAGCAACTGGTAGGAACTGGTAGCAACTGGTAGGAACTGGTAGCAACTGGTAGCAACTGGTAGGAACTGGTAGCAACTGGTAGCAACTGGTAGCAACTGGTAGGAACTGGTAGCACTGGTAGGAACTGGTAGCAACTGGTAACTGACGGCAGACTCGTCAGCGAGACACAGAGGGAAACGAAATATAGCTGGAACTACCAACTGGGTGGACAGTACAAAATGAATACACTGAAAAAACTAAATCTTTACATCTCCTGCCACATGACCCTGGGCAAGGCATGTAACCCCAGACTGCTACTGGATTAATCAATCCCAATAATTGCGCATCGGAGTATGAATGTGAGTGTGAATGTGACTCTGGTGTGAAGCGACCTTCCTGGAAGACGTGTGTGAAAATCCACACTTGCTTTCAGTGTTGTTCTTTCTCAGTCTGTATTAACCAATTACTAAATAACTTGGCAGTAATTCCAATAATTGATTAATCATGATTATTTTAATCCACTGTTCCAGTCTTGATGTTTTTTTTCCTTCTGCTGTTAAAAACCTTTTTCTGTTTTGGCAGGCAGATATTTATCTCCAAACTGAGCTGCAGCCTTGCTGACGCCTTAAAATGTCTCCTCTGCTGTTGATTGAAGTTTTGTATTATGTTGTAAACATTTCCTTTTTTCCTGCATTTGATTGTCTGTAATTGAGTGGAAAAGCTGAAAGTAAACGATGAATCAAACACAGCAGGATGTTTTACTGCTTTGCCCTCTGACCTGAGGTGGTGGCCAGCGGAGGTCAGCCATCCCAAAACCATCCCAGAAAACATCCAGCGCATGCGGCACGACGTGGGCGAGTTCCCGTTCACTTCTTCGGCTCCAACGATTACCTGTGGACCTACCAGGCCCGCGTCTTCCCTACATGGACGTCGACGCAAACAGCAAAGAGAAGATGGGCAAAGGTGTCGATGCAACTTACAAGAAAGGTGAAGATCATCAAATATTCAGGTTTTATGTTCGTTTAATGACATTTTCAGGACGCTGAGTGCGTTTTATTTCTGTTGTCAGCGCTGGAGGAGGCGGCCGTGCGATTTCGTGAGCTTCAGGCAGAAAAGGAGCTTCGGCAGCTTCAGGAGGACAGAAAGAACGACAGGAAGCCGCCGCCGTACAAACACATCAAGGTGTGAAAAACACTGCAGGCTCAAAATGCATGAAAACACCAATTCATTGCACTGCACTATTCAAATCTATATTATGGAAAATTAACTGGTTGTATATTTTTGTATTTCCTTTGGGTCTCAACAGCTTTTAGAACCACAAAGAGTTTAATAAAATCACAGACAGCTTCTGGAAATAACTTTATGTTTTTGTGTTAATGCAATGCTGATCTGAGGCGAAGCTCCTCAATATTACTGCTAAGCTAGTCACTTAGCATGCTAACTCTAGGCTAACTCTCTTGTTTTTGCAGTGCGTTGCTGCTGTTAGCTTACCAATGCTACAGTACTTTGACTGTAGTATGCTAAGCTAATAGATGGTGACAAAATAGAAAACATTATTTTATTTCATTTTGAAACAAAAGATATGAGAAGAAAAAGAAAACAACAGAGCTTTAAATTTTGGAGAAACAGAACCATGAAGTCACTGATCAATGATTGTAATCGCTGATCAATTCGTTTTAAGAGCATCTGCCTGTGCAGGTGAATCGTCCGATTGGGAAGGTCCAGATCCTGACTGCTGACCTGTCAGAAATCCCGCGTTGCAACTGCAAGGCGACAGACGAGAGTCCGTGTGGGAACGACTCTGAGTGCATCAACCGCATGCTGCTGTACGAGTGCCACCCTCAGGTACCAGAACCGCCGTCCACACCGTGGACCGTTTCCTTTCTCCGCGGACGCTGTGTGGAATTGAAGACCTGATAAAAAGTGAAAGCGGTGAATCGGGCTGCCCTGCAGGTGTGTCCGGCCGGGGAGCGCTGCCTGAACCAGGCCTTCACCAAGCGGCAGTACAGCCAGGTGCAGATCTTCCGGACGCTGTCTCGCGGCTGGGGCCTTCGCTGCATCCACGACATCAAGAAGGTGAGTCCGAGCGAGCGCCGCCGCCGCCGCCGGCGGGACGACCTTTCATCTCCAGCTGTCTTTTCTCAGGGTCAGTTTGTGACCGAATACGTCGGGGAGGTGATCGGCGAAGACGAGTGCAGGTCGAGGATCAGACACGCCCAGGAGAACGACATCTGCAACTTCTACATGTTGACTCTAGACAAGGTGTGTCACGCAGCCATCAGCACCAAACTTCACACTCAGACAGAAACGGAAAGAAAATCTAACTTTAACGACACGCCGATCCGATTTCTGCAGAGCGGCCTGACAGGAAGTGACGTAAGAAAAGTTAAAGAAATCCTGGTAGGAGGAAAAATACAAAAATCTTCTACTCAGAAAAAAGGCAAAGTTCTGGTTCAACATGGACAAAACGTTTTCCTAAAAGTTTCCTGTCGTTTTGTCCCTTCACTGCGTTGTGATTCGTTTCTAAGCAGAAACTTTCACCTGCACGTTACCCAACATGCCCAGCTGTCCGTCAGTCTTTCCTCTGCCTCCCTCCCCTTTCAGGACAGAATCATCGACGCCGGGCCGAAGGGCAACGAGGCTCGCTTCATGAACCACAGCTGCCAGCCCAACTGCGAGACGCAGAAGTGGACGGTCGGCGGAGACACGCGGGTGGGACTGTTCGCTCTGGTGGACATCGCTGCAGGTCACTGAACTTCCTGTTGGGACGGAAATGAAAAGATGTGGGTGTAACGATCGTTCCTCCCTCAGGCACAGAGCTCACCTTCAACTACAACCTGGAGTGTCTGGGCAACGGAAAGACGGTTTGTAAATGCGGCTCGGCAAACTGCAGCGGCTTCCTGGGCGTGAGGCCAAAGGTGAGGTTCCCGGCCTGAGACCGGCTCCTTCCACGATAGACACGCGCTAACCCCACGCCGTCCGACAGAACAACCCTCCGTCCGACGACAAGGGCCGCAAGCTGAGGAGGCGGGGCCACGGCAGGAAGAAGAAGAAGGCGCTGCCGACCAAAGAGAGGGAAGACGAATGCTTCAGCTGCGGAGACGGAGGACAGATGGTCTCCTGCAAGAAGCCAGGATGTCCCAAAGTCTACCATGCAGACTGCCTGAACCTCACCAAGAGGCCAGCAGGTCAGACACCTTAGGGACAGGGGTCCAAGTCGAGGCCCGTGGGCCAAATCTGACACACCCTAGATATTTATGTGGCCTTCAAGACTCAAGATGGCTGCATAAATACAGGCTGTTAGGTTTTTCCTCGAACCTACAATAAAATAACCACAGACAACGTATATGAATTAAATATGGTCAGGCTTCTGCAGAAGGAGAAGTCTCCATCAACAGCTCCTCCAAGCTGTTCATAGAGAGTTCTGATCTGCTTTCACGTGAGCTCCCTCTTTATTGTCAAAGAGAAACAGTCACATGGTGCAGTCAGGAAACAACAGAGGTCGTAAAACATTTAACACAAACAGACCAACAACTCAGTTCCAGGTGTGATATCTAATTTACAATCTGAGCCCAGTTCAGCTCTGGGTCAAACTGTCACCTAAGACTAGATAAACACCAGAGAAGACTTTAAGGTCTGAGAACCATAAAGTTTTACTACCTCGCATGAAGACAGTCGTAACCTCCAGGTCAGCCCATACACACATAAGGAAGAGAACACTTTAACAAAATGATCATATCAAAAAATCTCTAACAGGCGACCTGCGACAGTGGAGGCTACAAACATTCATTACAGTTCAAGCACAAAATCATTGAGATCTATTAGCTGTAAGAGATGCTCCAAATGACTAAGAGTTTATTCATAAGTCTGATTAAAGATGTTTCCCTTCCTTACCGTCCGGTCGACCCGGTTCTACTGGACCCAGAACTCCATCATCTGCTCCGGTTCTCTTTCTCTCTGCTTCTCCGCTGTAGTCCACTTCCTGCTTTTGGAGCGGTGTCCGTGACCAGATCCTAATAATGAATGAAGAGCTGACCCAGTTGGTCGGCTTTAACCCGACTCTTGTCCAGTTGGTGACCTCTAATCGACCTCTGACCTCTGGTCCTCCCAGCCTGGGTCTGGTCGGTTTGAATGTGAAAGCTAAGCGAACCAGAGAGCGCTCCAAAATCAGGATGTGGACGACAGCAGGGCATTCTGGGTAAATCCAACCAGAGCTAACATGTTAGCCTAGCGCTAGCAGCAGAAATGGCTCCTGGTCTTCAGCCAAAGACTAAAGAGAAATCACTAAACTCTGGCGCCTCCATCTTGTTTCATCTGGTGAAACAGGAAGTTGCTCTCAGTGTCTTCAGAGGTTTTAGTGTCGTTTCCTGCAGTGGTTGTTGGTGCAGCGCCCCCACAGGCCAGGAGGGGAACAGGCTGGTTTGGGTCAGAACCACAGCAGCTGGAGGTGGAGCAGAAGTTCTGGTTCCAGTAGAACCGGGTCGACCCGACTGAAGGGGGGGAAGCGTCCGTCATGTTTTCCTGGATTGTTCCCTGAATGTCTGTGATTGCTTGAAGGTCGTTGGGAGTGTCCTTGGCATCAGTGTGACGTCTGTGGGAAGGAGGCGGCGTCGTTCTGCGAGATGTGTCCCAGCTCCTACTGCCCTCAGCACCGCGACGGTCTGCTCTTCATCTCCAAGCTGGACGGGAAGCTCTGCTGCAGCGAACACGACCCCTGTGGGCCGGAGCCGCTGGAGCCGGGGGAGATCCGGGAGTACCGGCCCGACCCGGGGGCCCTGACCTCTGGGGCCCTGACCTCTGGGGCCCTGACCTCTGGGGCCTGACCTCTGGGCTGGGCATGGCTGTCATCCCGCGTGCCGTCTCAGCCGGCTCGGTGGGCGGGAACGTGAAGGAGGCCGGCGGTGGCGGCGGCGGTGGCGGCGGCGGCGGCGGTCCGGAGGCGTTCTCTCCGTTCTCCATCCCAGTGCCCATCACCATCCCGGTTGCCAGCGGCAACGCCTCGCCACCTCCCAGCAGCCCACACAGATTGGACCTGCCGCACTATTCACCCATCTCATCATACGAAGAGGAGCGCGACGTCCTGGAGGAGGAGCTGGCCGAGGAAGAGGAAGAAGTGATGAGGAATAAGTGGGACTCCCAGGTGGAAGATGATGAAGATGAGGGACTGGAATACCTGGAGCTCAAAGATGAAGACGACGATTGATACGCAGAGTTATTTTTAACTGCACTGCAAAAACACAAAATCAGGATTTTTATGAGTTGAGTTGAAATAAATCAAATCCAGTTTCATCTGTAAAGCAGCTGAAAGGCGTCTCAAAGAGCTTCACGTCATAAAAACACAAAGTCATGCAGCATAGAATCAACAAGCCAACATCACATCAAGTCAGCCCTCATCAATAAATTGATCACATTTCCAATAAAACCAACCAGCTGCTTTCAGTCTGGACTTAAAGGATCTCAGGGTTTCGGCTGTTTAGCCGTTTTCTGGAAGTTTGTTCCAGATTTGTGGTGCATAGAAGCTGAATGCTTCTCCTCGTTTGGTTCTGGTTCTGATGCAGAGCAGAACCAGAACCAGAACCAGAACCTGATGGTCTGGGAGGTTGATCCAGCAGCAGATCTTTAATGTGTTGCTGAGCCGCTCAGTGATTCATAAACTAACAGTTTTAAAGTCTCTGAGCTGCAGGGAGCCAATGAGGATCTGTAGAACCAACCGGGTCCATGTGCTCCATCCTCCTGGTTCTGGTTCTGGTTCTGGTTCTGGTTCTGGTCCAGCAGCAGCAGCTGCAGGATTGATGTGTTGGACAGACGCTGCTGCAGGAATCGATGCCAATGAGGAGAAACGGAGCGAGAGGCTCTGAGACATCAGACCTCTCGACGCTCTGCAGGGGACAGAGGCCTCTTTGTGAGGGTCAGAGGTCAGAGGTCATCACTACTCCCAGGTTTCAGGCTGATCGCCGGTTTTAGTTGGAATAACTGAGGCTGTGCATTGACTGTAGATCTCCAGCTCTAGATCTATAGCTCTAGATTGTTCCTCTAGAGGTCCAATAGTAATGACTTCAGATCTGTCTCAGAGTCGATTCAGTGACTGGGCGGGGTCAAAGGTCACCTGCTGTCCAGCTGTATCATCAGCCTTGTCAGCTTTTCTGATGAACGGGAGGTCAGAGGTCAGAGGTCGGCCTGTAACTGCAGCAGTGATTTGGTTTGAAAACTAACTTGGAAATAAGGAGCTGTGATTATCAATATATATCAATATGTATTGATATATATTGGTAATTTATGAATATTGATAAACACAGCAGATTATTATTATTATTATTATTATTATTGTTTATTTCATGAAAATGTTTTTCATAAGGGAACTACAACTATGGGTTGCTAGGCAAACGGGCCGGGCCTGGCTGGTGTTGCTAGGTAACGGTGTGTGGAAATATTAAGGAATTATTTTATTCTAAATAATTCATTATTTTATTCTAAATATTTCATTATTTTATTCTAAATATTTCATTATTTTATTCTAAATATTTCATTATTTTATTCTAAATATTTCATTATTTTATTCTAAATATTTCATTATTTTATTCTAAATAATTCATTATTTTATTCTAAATATTTATTATTCTAAATATTTCATTATTTTATTCTAAATAATTTCTTCATTATTTTATTCTAAATAATTCATTATTTTATTCTAAATATTTTCATTATTTATTCTAAATAATTCATTATTTTATTCTAAATATTTCATTATTTTATTCTAAATAATTTCTTCATTATTTTATTCTAAATATTTCATTATTTTATTCTAAATAATTCATTATTTTATTCTAAATATTTCATTATTTTATTCTAAATAATTCATTATTTTATTCTAAATATTTCATTATTTTATTCTAAATAATTCATTATTTTATTCTAAATATTTCATTATTTTATTCTAAATAATTTCTTCATTATTTTATTCTAAATAATTCATTATTTTATTCTAAATAATTCATTATTTTATTCTAAATAATTCATTATTTTATTCTAAATATTTCATTATTTTATTCTAAATATTTCATTATTTTATTCTAAATATTTCATTATTTTATTCTAAATAATTCATTATTTTATTTTAAATATTTCATTATTTTATTCTAAATAATTCCTTCATTATTTTATTCTAAATAATTCATTATTTTATTCTAAATATTTCATTATTTTATTTCTAACTAAAAAGTGACATTGAATTTATTTTTGTCTAATTTTCAGAATATTTCCTCTAGAAAACAAGTTTGGTTGGATTTTGTGTTTTTGCAGTGCAGAGCGAAGCAGCATTAATTAATTTAATCGGTTTTAGGAGAAACAATAAAATTATCAATAAATTCTGAATCTATAAATAAAGAACTCAGAAATATAAATACTATATAGATTTGTAAACAAAGTGACATTTATCCATCATCCTCAGTTTATTTATGAAGTAATAATAAACTGAAACAGAGGTCAGAGGTCAGACAGTTTGACCTCCAGCTGCTCCCAGTTTGGAACGTTTTGTTTCTGAACGTCTCGCCTCCAGACCTGTTTGGTTCCGACCTTCGGGTTGGATCATCTGGACCTTCTGCTCCTGGAACAAACCTGGAACTGGAACATGAACCTGGAACCTGGAACATGAACCTGGAACCTGGAACATGAACCTGGAACCTGGAACATGAACCTGGAACCTGAACCTGGAACTGGAACCTGAACCTGGAACATGAACCTGGAACATAAACCTGGAACCTGGAACATAAACCTGGAACATGAACCTGGAACCTGGAACATAAACCTGGAACCTGGAACATGAACCTGGAACATGAACCTGGAACATGAGCCTGGAACCTGGAACATAAACCTGGAACTGGAACATGAACCTGGAACATAAACCTGGAACCTGGAACATGAACCTGGAACATGAACCTGGAACATGAACCTGGAACATGAGCCTGGAACATGAACCTGGAACATGAACCTGGAATCTGGAACCTGGAACATGAACCTGGAACATAAACCTGGAACCTGGAACATGAACCTGGAACCTGGAACATGAACCTGGAATCTGGAACATAAACCTGGAACAGGAACATGAACCTGGAACATGAACCTGGAACCTGGAACATGAACCTGGAACAGGAACATGAACCTGGAACATGAACCTGGAACCTGGAACATGAACCTGGAACATGAACCTGGAACAGGAACATGAACCTGGAACCTGGAACATAAACCTGGAACAGGAACATAAACCTGGAACAGGAACATGAACCTGGAACATGAACCTGGAACCTGAACCTGGAACATGAACCTGGAACCTGGAACATAAACCTGGAACAGGAACATGAACCTGGAACATGAACCTGGAACCTGAACCTGGAACATGAACCTGGAACCTGGAACATAAACCTGGAACAGGAACATGAACCTGGAACCTGAACCTGGAACCTGGAACATGAACCTGGAACCTGAACCTGGAACATGAACCTGGAACCTGGAACATAAACCTGGAACAGGAACATGAACCTGGAACATGAACCTGGAACCTGAACCTGGAACATGAACCTGGAACCTGGAACATAAACCTGGAACAGGAACATGAACCTGGAACATGAACCTGGAATCTGGAACCTGGAACATGAACCTGGAACCTGGAACATGAACCTGGAACCGGTCCGGTCCGCTAGAGGATAAAACTCCACCACTTAAATAATTTGTTTGTCAAACTGTATATTTGATCATTTCATGCCAAAAATACAAATCCAAGGATTCAAGGACTTGAATTCAAGGAAATTTCATGTTAAACTCAGTGACTTAAAGTATTTAAACCTTTGAACTTTTATACATTTTGTCTTTTCACAACCACAAATTTCACTGTATTTTCCTTTAGAGCTAAACTAATAATTATTTCATGAATGATTCGTTTTTGATTATTTTAACAATCGATTAATATTTTAAAATTCTACAAAATATCAAAATATGTAAAAGATGCAACAAAGGATTCAGCCTTTTGGTTTTCATTCATTTAATAAACATTTGCAGATAAAAATCCTTCAAATAGCAACATGAGAAAAATTGATCAATACAGAGAACAAGCAATCGATCGATTATTAACTGATTAATAATTGCATAGAAAAAGATGGCTTGGAGATTTTTAACCGAATCTGAAACGGATGTTTTGTTTTGTACCTTAATGCAGAATGAATATTTTAATGCTAATTGTTTCATTGTCAATGCTTTTTAAAATGCTTAACAACAATCTAAAAAGTGCGGCTTGCATTTGTATTCAGCTGTTATGTTTTCTGGTTTGCTTTTCCAGTTTCTCTGATTATTGATTTAGAATCTAACTGCTGTTTTCCACAGCTTGACCTTTGACCTTTCTGCTGTTTTCAGATTCAAACTTGACATTTTGATAGAAATTAAAACTAAATGTTTTAACACTGCAAAAACACAAAATCTTACAAGTACTTTGGCTCAGTTTCTAGTGCAAACATCTTGAATTTGAAATATGAAAAAATAACTTCACATGTAACTTTTCAGCAAAATAAATCCTTTATGTTGATTTTTTGAAAATAAATTCTGTTTTCATGGCAGATTATTTGACTTTAATCTCATGTTAAAGTGAAATAATCCAAGGAACTAGAACGGGTTCAGCAACATTAAGGATTTATTTGATTAAAATAAGCTCCTGTATTTTGCTGAAAAGTTCCTTTTTCTAGTTTGAGATATCAAAATTTTTGTATTTTTTGCAGTGAAGTTTCTATGGATGCTGATAGAATGGGTGCTGGCTGTAGCTGTCTGTGTTGCAACTTCTCTGCGGACAACTCTGACTGAAGATTGTTGTTAAATAATCTGGATTGTTTGTTTTCTGTTCTCATTCCCTGAACAACTGAAGCTAATAAAATACATGGAGGTTTGTGGTGTTAAAACGCTAAAAGGCTGCTGAATGCTTGACTAGGCCACAGCACCAGGTGCTTTAACGTCATTATTGAAGACGACCAGGAGGGAAGCGACACGCTCCGCTTGGCGGCCCAGTGGGATTTGAAGATGTGGGATTAACAGTCTTCAAGCTCGAGTTTTTGTCCGACACGTTTTTCAGGAATAGTTTTGCATCTGTGAGAGTCGCAGCTCTTTCCAAATGTCTTTTTACAATTCCCAACTTTTCATTCCAGTGTCATTTGACTTGTTGAGCTCAACTGACCTGTTAAAACAAACTCCTGTATAAACTTATAAAAAAGAAAGTTATTACATTAAACTCGTTTGTCTGGGGTCTGTTATTGAGATATAACATAAAACTACACTGAACAAAAATATAAAGCCCCATGTCAAATATAGGAGTTTTATGAACATTGGGTTATGCAATATATGGAGAAACTCAAACTATATTTCCACTAATTACTGATCTTCATGTCGGCGTTGATGAATCGCGGTTCAGCCGTTTGTCATGACTGAGGAGTCTGGTTCTGACCCAGTGGGCTTCCCGTAGGCGGTTACGGTCTGAGACTGTCTGCGTCTGTTGCTCAGACCAATAATCTCATCGGCTGCGTGTCGCTGGGCTGAACCCGTCCTCAGACGGACGAGCCGACGTGGACACCTGGTGCTGGAGCATCGGAGAGGATGAGGAGGATATGCAGTGCAGCCGTTTGTTGGAAACCGGCTCTTAAAGGGCCGGTGGTCCGATAACGGACCGGTCCGATATCCGATACTGAGCCGTGCAGCTGCTGCATCCAACATGCCGGCGGCTCCCACAAAACATCTCAGGCTTTATGATTCTGAAATAATGTGACATTTTGGTGCCTTTTGTTGTCCAGTCCAAGGATTGTCCAGCTGTTGCTCATTTTGTCTGATCACTCAGTGGACATGACCCACAATGCACTGCAGTAAATAACTCACTGACAGGAAGTTGGATTAAATATCATACACAGATCAAGAGAAATATTACTTTGGTACAATAAAATGTCAGCGATGCTCATTTAAAGTTGTTACCTCCACGTGGCAACAATATCTGACATGTTTATATGTTTGTTAAGTATATATAGGAAGCATTTGATATAAAATATTCATTTTCAACATGTTGGGTACAACGGTTTACAATACATATTATAAAAGTTCCTAAATTTCTGTTAACTAAAGTTGAGACTTTCAGAATAATTGCTAACAACATAAACTGCAGATCAGAGTATTATTGTCTGTTTCTGGTAAAAGTATGGGGAAAGAATATATATAAAAATTCCCTACTCATCCACCGCGGGTGGTTCTTATCCTCTGAACTCGGGTCCTCTACCAGAGGATATATAGATCTATATATATAGATCTATATATATGGTCCTCTACCAGAGGCCTGGGAGCTTGAGGGTCCTGCAGTATCTTGGCTGTGCCAAGGACTGCTGCACATTTCTGGACTGAGATGTCTGATGTTGTTCCTGGGATCTGTTGTAGCCACTGCTCCAGTTTGGGGGTTACTGCCCCGAGGGCCCCGATGACCACAGGCACCACTGTGGTCTTCACCTTCCAGGCCCTCTCCAGTTCTTCCCTGAGGCCCTGGTATTTCTCCAGTTTCTCCTTTTTCCTGATGTTGCAATCACTTGGTATTGCTACATCTACCACAACGGCTTTCCTCTGATGTTTATCCACTACGACAATGTCTGGTTGGTTCGCCATTACCATTCTGTCTGTCTGGATCTGGAAGTCCCACAGGATCTTAGCTCTGGCGTTCTCCACCACCTTTGGGGGTGTTTCCCACTTTGATCTTGGGGTTTCCAGTCCATATTCTGCACAGATGTTTCTGTACACTATGCCTGCCACTTGGTTATGTCGCTCCATGTACGCTTTCCCTGCCAGTATCTTGCACCCTGCTGTGATGAGCTGGACTGTCTCAGGGGCCTCCTTGCACAACCTACACCTTGGGTCTTGTCTGGTGTGGTAGATCTGGGCCTCTATTGCTCTGGTGTTTAGGGCCTGTTCCTGGGCGGCCAGGATGAGGGCCTCTGTGCTGTCCTTGAGTCCAGCTTTTTCCAGCCATTGGTAGGATTTACTGATATCAGCCACTTGGGTTATTTGCTGGTGGTACATCCCATGTAGGGGCTTGTCCTCCCATGATGGTATCTCTGGCACCTCAACCTCCGTTCCCTGTTGTCTGAGACATTCACTGAGCACATTGTCTGTTGAGGCTTTGTCCCTGATGTATTTATGGATCTTAGTTGTTTCGTCCTGGACAGTGGTTCTCACACTCACTAGTCCTCTGCCTCCGTCCTTGCGGCTCGTGTACAGTCTCAGGGTGCTGGATTTGGGATGGAACCCTCCATGCATTGTTAGTAGCTTTCTGGTCTTAATATCTGTGGCTTTTATCTCCTCCTTTGGCCAGCTAATTATTCCAGCAGGGTATCTGATTACTGGCAGGGCATAGCTGTTTATCGCACGGATTTTGTTCTTGCCATTGAGCTGGCTTCTCAGGACTTGCCTTATTCGTTGGAGGTATTTAGCTGTGGCTCCTTTCCTTGTGGCCTCATCGAGGTTACCATTTGCTTGTGGTATACCTAGGTACTTGTAACTGTCCTCTATGTCTGCTATTGTTTTCCTTCTGGGAGTGAGACTCCTTCTGTGCGGATCACCTTCCCCCTCTTTGTGATCAGCCGACCACACTTCTCTAGTCCGAATGACATCCCAATGTCAGTGCTGTAGATCCTGGTGGTGTGGATCAGTGAGTCGATGTCTCGCTCACACTTGGCGTACAGCTTGATGTCATCCATGTAGAGTAGGTGACTGATGTTGGCCCCACTTTTGAGTCTGTATCCGTAGCCAGTCTTGTTGATGATTTGGCTGAGGGGGTTCAGGCCTATGCAGAACAGTAGCGGGGACAGAGCATCTCCTTGGTATATGCCACATTTGATGGACACTTGTGCAAGTGGTTTGCAGTTGGCTTCAAGGGTGGTTTTCCACAGCTTCATCGAGTTTGCAATGAAGGCTCTCAGAATCCTGTTGATGTTATACATGTCTAGGCATTCAATGATCCAAGTATGCGGCATTGAGTCATAGGCTTTCTTGTAATCGATCCAAGCCATGCACAGGTTGGTGTGTCGGGTTTTGCAGTCTCGGGCAACTGTGCGGTCTACGAGGAGTTGGTGTTTGGCTCCTCTGCTATTTACACCGATACCCTTCTGTGCCGTGCTCATGTGTTTATCCATGTGTTTGCTTATCTTGGCCGCTATGATGCCTGACAAGAGCTTCCAGGTTGTGGAGAGGCAGGTTATTGGTCGGTAGTTGGGTGGGACTGGACCCTTTGATGGATCCTTCTGGATTAGGATTGTCCGCCCTTCAGTTAACCATTCAGGGTGAGTCCCACTTTGTAGCAGCTGGTTCATTTGGGCTGCCATTCGCTCATGGAGAGCAGTGAGTTTCTTTAGCCAGTAGGCATGGATCATGTCAGGCCCTGGTGCTGTCCAGTTTTTCATACCTGAGACTCTTTCTTGAACATCTGTCACAGTGATGGTTACCGGGGCTTGTTCAGGGAGGTTGCTGTGGTCCTCTCGTAGAGAGATCAGCCACTGTGCATTGCTGTTGTGGGACGCCTCCCTTTCTCATATGCCTTTCCAGTATTGTTCCGTCTCCAGCCTTGGTGGGTCTGCTCTGTTGTTATTGTTACCCTGCCATTGAGAGTACACCTTAGCTGGTTGAGTGGAGAAGAGCTGGTTAATCCTTCTGGATTCATTCTCCCTTGTGTATCTCTTTAGGCGGCTGGCCAAGGCTTGGAGCCTCTGTTTGGCAGTTTCAAGTGCTTCAGGTATGGGCATCTGCCTGTACTTTCTGGGTACTGGTCTTTTCATTGCACCCTTGTGGAGCTCTGACAGTTGGCTCACTTCCTTCCTTGTTACCTTGATTTTAGCCTCTCATGGTTGCTCTTATAGCCAAGTATCTCAAGGATCACTGATGCTGAGTTGTAGATCAGTATTCGTAGCCAGTCATTGGTATGGTGTTGGTGAGAATGCTGCATTCACATTCTCACTGGGTGGGGACTTGTAGTTAAGTCCCCACAGTCCTGACATCCGGGTTCCTCCCTTTTGCCGTAGCATTTGTGTTGTATCTCGTCAATCTCAAGTTGTGATAGCAGTTGCCGTTTGCGGATGTTGGAACACTGAGCTACTAGTTGTTTAGCGCTTAGTGTTGACTGGGGATGTCGAAGTAACCATTCCTTCCCCAGTCTTTGCATGTAAGTAGTAGCATTCCAACAGATCCACATTTTCATCTCTCGCCCATTTCCGTCTTGTTCCAGTAGCCCATTTGTCATCAAGGTGCTCTGGTTCCCCAACACCTGACGCAGACCTTGTTTGGCCGGGCGACGTCTGAGCCGGCATGTTACGCAACTTAGTATCTCTCATGGTATGAGGTAGGCAGTAGCTTGAAGGGTCTTGCCTAAGGACCCAGACTGGATTCGAACCATATATATATATATATATATATATATATATATATATATATATATATATATATATATATATATATATATATATATATGCGCCAAGTATCTCAAGTGTTGGTATGCAACATTTGATGGACACTTGTCCATCAAATGTAGAGAGAGAGATAGAGATAGATATATATGTATATCTATATATAGATGAGTGTTTAGTAACACAAAGAAATCCCTCCAGCAATAAAACAGTCAAAGTTCATAAATACAGACATGAAAAAAACTTGTGATACGAGAAAAGTTTCATGATTTCTTTAGTGTTTATTTATTAAAACTTATACAGAGAAACGTAACTGGAGCTTCGCCATCATTTCAAAATGTTCATTGAGGAAGTTTTTGTTTTTAAAATAATCTGAACAACTTTATCAGCGTTTGATAAAAAAATACTGAGCATCAAAATGTCATGAAATGTAAAACATGAACAAATATTCACCCTGCAGCTCGGAAGGCAACAATAACTTAGAAAATCAAACGTCACAACAATCAGCAGGAGGATTTTCCAGTTTGGGTTAAACTGAGAACGGAAACTGACCGACTGCAACCCCACAGACCGACCGGCAACTTCTGGACGATCTGATCAGATCATCACCAACCGGCAACCGACACCAACTGGCAACCGACACCAACCGGCAACCGACACCAACTGGCAACCGACACCAACCGGCAACCGACACCAACCGGCAACCGACACCAACTGGCAACCTACACCAACCGGCAACCGACACCAACTGGCAACCGACACCAACCGGCAACCTACACCAACCGGCAACCGACACCAACTGGCAACCGACACCATGTTATTTCTGACAGTCGCAGCTCGTAGTGCAAAGTTGATGCGTCAGATTTCCCATAAGGAGGTGAAAACTCTGCTGTGATAGAAAGTCAAAATGTACATTAGTGTTTTGCTATTTAATAACTTGATAAATTGTAAACCTTCATGTTTTAGACGTTGCTTTAACGGTCACATTCTTCTCTGAATGTTTCTAACAAACTGAGCTGAAAAACAACCATAACTGGTTTCCTTTGACTGAAGTTGCAGTTTTTCTGTCAGAAAATGTGGATTTCGCAGCAATGTGAGACCAACGAAGGCTGACTGTTGCTTTTCTTCGTACATCCAAGGCTGTCGTGGCAGAAAAAGTGGTGAACATGGACGAAGTGAGGCTGTTGAACGAACCTTCTTCTTCTCCTCGGTGTTTGTTGGTGACTCTAGATGAGCGTCCGGATCTCCGTTTCCGTCTCTTCTGCTGCGATCACAAAGAAAAACAAAGATGGAGTCTGGGTTCTGCTCTGTGATTGGCTGCCAGCAGACCCAGACTGACGGAGCACAGTAATCCTCCAGCTGCTCTTCCCGCATCACTTTCCATGGCAACAGGAGTACAAATACGAGTCTTTCTTCTGACCCAAGTCGACGCCGGTTTCCTCTGGAGCAGAAAAGAAGAAATTCATTTCCTGGGTTTTATAAATCATCTCTGATCACACTGAAAAAATAGTTTAGTTTCCTGTTTGAATGTCTTAATTTAGTTGTTGAAATAAAGCAGATTTTCATCAAGACAACAGAGTTCAAGTCAATAATTACTTAATTAATTTTAAAAATTGTCTAGGATTATTTCAGTTATGAAACGTTTTTTGAAGAAATGTGAATAAAAACTGTAATTTATGTGTTTTAACTGATATACACTATTAAAACCCTAAAGTTGCTTTTATAAAAATGTTTTTTTGTCACAACTCTACACAAAGTGTTCAGAAACATCATAAATACATTTAGCTTCAGAAGCCCAACATGCACAATTTGGAGGTGTGTGCGCATTCCACCAGTTTAGTCCCAGAGGGAAACGATGCGACTGAAATCACTTTAAGTTTATTTCTCAAGTCGACATTTAAAACTGTAGGATATAAAAGTGGAGCTGCTCCTGTGTAGTTATGATCCATTCTGGTAATAATCCATGTTCTGGTTTCAATCTGTCCACCAGCTGATTTATGAACCGGAGGAATCGCTGCAGACTGAAACTGAACCACACGGGTGAAAGTTTTAAAGTGCAACTGAACCGATTATGTTCCAAACTGGATGTGAAACGGATCAGCTGGTTTTCCTAAGGAAACTCACCAGGCAGGAGTTGGAAAGCTGAGCTGCTGAAATCCTCGGCAACTTTCTGGAACAATTCATCTGGAAAACAGATAAAAGTTCAAAGGTCAGATCAGAGCAGAAAAGCAGAAATTCTGTTACTCCTGAGTTTTGTTTGTTTTCCATGTCTGTCCTGTAGGGGGCACTGTAACGTCAGGAGCAAATGTTCTTGGGTTTGTACTCTTCTGCGCTGGTTCTGTCCGGGTCATGAACATGGCGGAACAAAGTTGAGCAAAGAATCAAGTTATTTTACTGACTATCGTTGGTAGCAGAGGACGGTTAGTAACTACAGCGTTCTGCCAACGTTTGAAGAAGGAAATCCTTCCGAAAGCCGGAAGAACAAAGTCAACATTTGGATGAGAGATACAGATTTGGAGAAGGAAAAGCAGCGCCTCCTGTCGGCCTGGATCGGTGGGAAAATGGCGGGATGCGGCCATGAGAGCTCCGTTAAGTAAAGACACTGGATGACTAAACTTGATGACTTTCCTACAAGAGGAAAAGAATCATGAGGCTCGGATTTTGACTGAATCATAGGAGACGTTAACGTGTCAATGGTGGATATATTACTGATTTCAAGAGGCGTCGGGGATGAAAAATCCAACATGGAGGAACTTGAGGAGTTTTGGCTCTTAAACTTTTGGACGCTGCGAGTTTGTATATAACTAACTAACTAACTAACTAACAGACAGTTGGCTGTAACAGGATGTCAATGTGACATTTGCTTCGCTTTGAAGAGAATCTTTGGCGGCAGCTGAAGGCATCAACCAGCAGCAACGGAGGTAAAAGACCTGAGTGAAGTTGCCCCCCACCTTCTTCAAATCAGACAAAAATGGTGTCAAACGTTTGTGCTGCGTTTGTGCTGGTTTGTGCAGCAAAAATTTTCGTTTGTGCTGCTATCATTTGAAAGATATAAAATGTTTTAGAGGTCATCAAAGGTCAACCAGCCCCCCCACCTTCTTCAAATCAGACAAAATAGGTGTCAATCAACTCGGCTGCGTTTGTGCAGGTTTGTGCAGCAAAATTTTTTGTTTGTGCTACTTTGGCTTTGAAGATATTGATGAAAAGGTAAAGGTCAAAAGGTCAACCAGCCCCCCCACCTACTTCAAATCAGACAAAATTGGTGTCAAACGTTTGTGCTGCGTTTGTGCTGGTTTGTGCAGCAAAAATTTTTGTTTGTGCAGCTATCATTTTAAAGATATAAAGAAATGTTTTTAGAGGTCATCAAAGGTCAACCAGCCCCCCACCTACTTCAAATCAGACAAAATTGGTGTCAATCAACTCGGCTGCATTTGTGCTGGTTTGTGCAACAAAAATTTTTGTTTGTGCTGCTTTTGCTATGAATCTTACATACTGCAGGCCCAAGTGGACAAACTTACCTTGATGCACTGCTATGAAGTATTGAAAAGAAGTGCTGATGATTGCTGTCGATAATAACATTAACATTGACCTCAAAAAGGCTGAGTACATGCTAAGCACATGTTCTGTTCTTATTTTTTGTATTTCAAAAGTACAGTTTGTCTAATAGCACCCTCTAGTGATGAGAAGCTAAGATACAGGTCACCGAGATTGTTTTGGGAGGTGATGTACCAAACTATTCATTTTAGATGAGACCTAATTTGAATTGAATTTCGTCCATGTTAAAAGTAAATTCTTTATGTTCATGTGTTAGCAACTTACACGGCAATTTAAATGAAATTGACAGTTTCAGCATGAACAGATGTTCATTGACCTTTTAAAGCAAAACTAGCAAAAAATTTAAACTATAATGGATATCTTCAAAGCAAAAGCAGCACAAACGAAAATTTTTGTTGCACAAACCAGCACAAATGCAGCCGAGTTGATTGACACCTATTTTGTCTGATACGAAGAAGGTGGGGGGGCTGGTTGACTTTTGATGACCTCTAGACACTTTTCTTTTAATATCTTTAAAATTTTAGCTGCACAAACAAACATTTTTGCTGAACAAATGTAGTCAAGTCTATTAACGCCCATTTTACCTGATTTGAAGAAGTTAGGGGAGCTGGTTGACCTTTGATGACCTTATTATTTATATAACTCATAATATTTTATAGTTCTATAATTTGTAATAGCAGTATAAATGAAAAAAAAATTCCTGCACAAACCTGCACAAACATAGCACAGTTGGTTGACACCAAATTTATTTATGTTTCCAAATGTGAGTAGGGCCAGGGGAGTGGTTGACCTCTGATGACCCCTGGAGAACATTTTTCTTAATATCTTCAGAATGATACCAGCACAAACAAAAATGTTTGCTGCAAACCAGCACAAACGTAGCCGAGTTGATTGACACCTATGTCGTCTGATTCGAAGTAGGTGGGGGGGCTGGATGACCTTTTGACCTTTAACCTTTTATTAATATCTTCAAAGCCAAAGCAGCACAAACGAAAATTTTTGCTGCACAAACCTGCACAAACGCAGCCAAGTTGATTGACACCTATTTTGTCTGATTCGAAGAAGGTGGGGGGGCTGGTTGACCTTTGATGACCTCTAAAAACATTTCTTTATATCTTTAAAATGATAGCTGCACAAACAAAAATTTTTGCTGCACAAACCAGCACAAACGCAGCACAAACGTTTGACACCAATTTTGTCTGATTTGAAGTAGGTGGGGGGGCTGGTTGACCTTTTGACCTTTACCTTTTCATCAATATCTTCAAAGCCAAAGTAGCACAAACAAAAAATTTTGCTGCACAAACCTGCACAAACGCAGCCGAGTTGATTGACACCTATTTTGTCTGATTTGAAGAAGGTGGGGGGGCTGGTTGACCTTTGATGACCTCTAAAAACATTTTGTTATATCTTTCAAATGATAGCAGCACAAACGAAAATTTTTGCTGCACAAACCAGCACAAACGCAGCACAAACGTTTGACACCATTTTTGTCTGATTTGAAGAAGGTGGGGGGGCAACTTCACTCAGGTAGGCAAAAGGCCAAGAACTGGCAGCAAGGTCCCAAAGGAAACCCGCAGTGGGTCGGTACCGGGCTCCAAATGCCCAGTGGGCCAAAGTACTTTTCACTGGGTTAAAAACTGACCGGACAAAGCTGACAGTATTAAAATGACTGATGATACAAAAGTCGTGGAAGAGTCCAATTTAACTCTGAACACCAAAGAATTGGAAAGGACAAAGGACCCCAACCCTTAACCATGACCCTAACCCATGTGACACTGGAGACAAAGTCTTTACAAAGGAATGGAAAGGGCCAGGACTGCTCATTGGTCAAGATGGTGCAGTCGAGTTTGTTAGACAAGGAGGCTCTGGTGTCAGAATGAAGAGCCTCAGATTATCTGCAATGAGAACAATCAATGAGAACAAGGCGGACATCTCTGCAGAGAGCGTAGGATCAGACTCTAAATGCTGAAAATCATCCCGTCTGAGGCCAAGAGGCAGCACACTGGGAACATCATCATCAAGACAGGTCAGATTTTCACATTCAGAAATGCAGAGGGTGTCTCACAAAAAGCAGCCAAAGTGTTGGGGCATGCTGGCAAGGTAACTGGGAAACACAAGAACTGGTTTAATTAGAGCTGCTTCAGCCTGCTGAAGTGGCTGGCAACAGTGAATCAGTGGGAGGATCTTCACGTCCAGACAGACGTTCAGGTACGGATACGCACCAGGATCATCCAACATGTGGTTGGATGCAGCAACAACATGTTGCTGCATCCAACATGTCTGAGGAGATTGATAAAGTTGGAAACAGAAGCAAGTGTTTGAAGAAATTGAGGACAAATGTGCATCTCCACTCAGAAAGAGACTGGAAATGGAATAATCCCAAAAGGAAGACTTGCTGCACAAGGATTTCAGGAGCTCCAAGTTTCTGACCTACAGTTTCTGAGCCTCAGTCACTGAGACTCCTGCTGGCAGTTGTGTCAAAAACAATGGAAACTTCACTCAATGGACATTAACTCTGCCTTTGTACAAGGAATGCAATTGTCTAGAGACATTTTCATCAAACTTCCTCCAGCGGCCAACACCTCAGGTGAGCTTTGGACCCTGGGAAAACGTGTCTGATGCTTCACTGTGTTGGTATAACAGGCTGAAAAGCCTCATGGCTGAACAGGAGGCGTCACGTCTCAGGTTGACCCTGAAGTTTTCTATTGGTTGGATGAGGGAAACTGCTGTACTTGATGTCAGGTTGATGATGTCATATGAGTGGATCCACATATTTTCAGAGTCAGTCACCTGAGGTCAAAGTTTAATGTCGGTTGTGAAGCACACAATAGATTTTCTATATGGGTAGATTTCGTTACTGAAGGTTCGAATCCACCAAGAGTCAAACATCCAATTCAGCTCCTGCAGCCCAAACACCGAGCATCAGGAGCTTCACCGAAAACCAGACGCAGCGGCTCAGGTCAGAGACGCAGCTGATGCGTGCGGCAGGACAGCAGATGCTAGTAATTTAGCATTTGGTCTCAAACAGGCTACATTATTGAAGCGAACAGAGTTGTGTGTAAGAGCTCGAGGCTGAGTCGGTTGAATTGAATTTTCAACACAAAGAGAATGAAGAGAATTGTCAGAAGCTGGCAGCTGAAACACTCGCCATGTTTGAGGGGTTGATGATGATGATGATGCCATTTTTATTTCCACACTCTTCTGAACACAATGCTGATTGTCCTGTGATCTGTGACTGATCATTTCTCTCTTGTTGATGCTCTTAGGTCAACTTAGGTTGTTGCAAAGAAAATCATTATAGAGCTGATTCAAACTTACAAAGTTCATCAAGTGTTGTGGTCTCAAACCAAAACCAAGTCAGACTGTTAATCATCGACGACCGCGCTGCTGCACGCTCTTTATGAAGGACTTTGAACTGTTCAGTCAATTGATGTTTCACATTCTGTCACGTTGAAATTGTTCTAACGAAAACCGTAACAGCTGTGTTTTGTCATGAGTCTCAAAATATTTCTCATTTTCTTTTCAGCAAAGTGGGATGTTACTCCTGAGTTTTGCTTGTATTCCATGTCCTTCCTGTAGGGGGCACTGTTACGCCAGGAGCAAATATTTTTGGCTTTGTACTCTTCTCCTGCTCTGGTTTTGTCCAAGTCATAAACATGACAGAACAACGTTGACCAACAATTGACTAACAATTCTGTCAAATCTGAGGAATTTACTATTTATTATTATTATGTTTTGGAAAATACAGATACAACCAACTAGGTTTTTCACCTTTTAAATGTCCATTTAAATGATTCTCTCAAAGACAGTTTTCAGCTTTTTTAAATAAAAAAGTCAAGAAACTCACAACCAGTTTTGGTCAAATCCACAAAGTCGTCATTAAAATCATATTCAGAGTAAATTTATTCTTCACTGACAGAAAAGTGAAACTTACCGACGTTTTTTCCTGTTTTACTGGAAGTTTCAAAATACTGAGCACCGACATCTGAGGACGAAACAAAACCTTCAGCAGATGTTCAACAAACATGAGAAACTGATGAATGGATGGATAATGGATGGATGGATGAATGATGGATGGATGAATGGAGGATGGATGGATGGAGGATGGATGGATGGATGGATGGATGGATGGATGGATGAATGATGGATGGATGGATGGAGGATGGATGGATGGATGGATGGATGGATGGATGGATGGATGGATGGATGGATGGATGGATGGATGGATGAATGATGGATGGATGGATGGAGGATGGATGGATGGATGGATGGATGGATGGATGGATGATGAATGGATGGATGATGAATGGATGATGGATGGATGGATGGATGATTGATGGATGATGGATGGATGACAGTGTGACAGGAAATACATTTTCTATGTTTATATTTTCCCTCCTTGTTTTTCTTTCTCCAGACGTGGAAACGGCTCCACCAGATTCCCAGATTAGGGACGTTGGTCCCGGTTCGTCACCTTCTGCGAAGTCCTGCGCGTCGTGGAAGTCGATCTGCCGCAGAGCGCGCTCTCCTTCGATCAGGTCACTCTTTGTGCCGCACACGTAGATTTTACAGTGCTGCAAAACGTAAAGCAGTCTATAAATGTCAGATAAAACCAGGCAGGAAATAAATCGTCACACTGAATGTGACTCGCTTCCAGTAGCTAGTGAGGATCGGTTAACGGCCTAATCAAAACCTGTTCATCACTATTTTCACATAAAATAGTGATGAATCGGCCCCTGTCACTTTAAAACCAAACAAAATGGAGTTCTGCTGCTGTTGCTAGGTGATGAAACGTTTTGGATGTTCTGAAACGGCTCATTTTCCAGACACCAAAAAACCTGTGTGGGTTTTAATGAGCTGAAGAAAATATAATAATAACATTTACAAAAATATGAGAAATATAAATTTTTATACCCATAGGTTTAAGAGATAAACATTGTGACAGTAAAATCTTTGTTAAATCTGCAGTTTATAAAAATATTTATTTAATTTTTATTCAAACAGTGTTTGTTATGAGAAATAATCTGAAACAACCAATGAGAGACAGGAGGCGGGTCGTAGTGTTGTCAATCATGCCTCGTGTGGCGCTGCTCTGCTGCAGCTAGCCTTTCCTAAGCGTTTCCTGAATGCTAGGCTAGTGTTTCTGTAATTAGTTTCTCCTCCATCAGCACATTTAGCAGCAGGTACATGAGTCTGACTGACAGTGCTAAGCTCCGCCCTGGCTCTGATTGGTTGTTTTGTGTTCATTTCTTCAGACAGCATGATATTCCTGATCTGCCTCATAAACATGGAGGTGGTTGAAATAAATATTTTAATAAAGCGTATGCAGCAGGAGGGAAACGCTCTCACCTCCTCACAGTTCTGCAGCTCCTTCACCCAGAACCGGGCTCTCTGGAAGCTGCTGCTGTCCGTCAGATCTGAGGCACAAACACAGAAACCTCAATATCCTGCAGGTTTCACTCAGTTCAAAGAGCAGAGCAACGCAAATGTAGTGGTCTGAGAAACAGTAAAAAGATAAATATATAAATAAAACACCCCCCATTTTTGAATCAAATTGGTCTCGTCTCTTGTCTTCTTTTTTTCTTATGCATATAGAGGTGTTTGTTGTGTGCATGTGTCTTCTTGCCAGTAGGGGCGCTCTCGAGCCGTTGTGGGTCTAACAGGAAGTAGCATGTGCAGCTCAGAATAAACGAGCTCTTGCCAGAGTAACGTTGTTTCAACTCGCTTCCTCTGTGATCCTCAGATCTTGGTTGCACAGGATTCATCTGCCTGCACCACTTGGTAGAGAAATTGTGAGAGAAATTCTCAGAACAGAGACGCTTGCAATTCAGCTTTAAGATTTAAAAAAAAATTAAGAATTCCCCCCCAAGTATTAATTTCTCTAAAAGTAAAACAAGCAACGGCCAGCCTGGCAGGGGGCCTGGTAAAGCATGGCGGGCTGCCAGGCTTATATTACTCTGAGGGAAACCCTGCTATCATTTTAATGGAGTAAAACCGTAAAAAA
Organism: Poeciliopsis prolifica; assembly: GCF_027474105.1. NCBI lineage: Eukaryota > Metazoa > Chordata > Actinopteri > Cyprinodontiformes > Poeciliidae > Poeciliopsis > Poeciliopsis prolifica. Next base: position 263,090 of record NW_026562408.1, on the reverse strand, counting down.
TAATTTCATCCTCTCTGTGGTTCATTTCTAATTATAAAATAAAAAAACAAATAAAAAAAAAATCATCCATCTTTGAAAATAAAGAAATTTATCCAGCAGCTTTTAGTGGATTATCAGTGGATTATCAGTGGATTATCAGTGGATTATCAGTGGATTATCAGTGGATTACCATAGCAGACCACGGCGGCCCGGGCTCCTCTGTAGTAGATCGCTCAGGCCTCGTAGCGCTCCGATCCGGCGTGTCCTGTCAGGAACAACATGGGAAATTTAAAGAAACATTCCTCATTTTAAATCAACATCAATAAGATATTCCTGATATGAAGCTGCAGAACTATTTCTATCACTTTGAAGGACTTGTCATCATTCACCTTTGACCTTTATGACTCACCCAAATCCCCAAAGTGATGACTCTGTCTGCGACCTGGATGGTTTGGCCACAAATGCAGCACCGTGGTCTGAGGGCGACACAAACGCAGCTTAACGTTCTGATCCGAATATTTCATCTGAAAAATTATCACAACTAAAAACATGACAGGAATCAGAAGTTTACATGCACCAAGTTCATTTCAGTGATTAATTAATCTATCGATTATTCTGACAGTCAATTACAAAACTGGAACAAGCTGGACATTTTTTTAACTCTTTTATATAATATTAAAAATGCATAAAAATAAACTAATAATTCAATCCTTTTTAAAATTAGAAAATAAACCTTTTATTCTCTTAAAGTCGGGAACTTTTTACTTCTTGATCATTCTCAAAGACCAGAAAAGATGCAGATCAACACAGAGTAGAGATTATCTGAGGTTATTTCTTGGATTATCAGATTAATAATTCAACAGCAGAAGGTTTTAGTACAGAGTGTGAAGCAGGTGAAGCTAAATGAGAAGTTTAGCCTGGAACAGATTTTAACTCATATTCAAAATGTTTATATTTTTTGTACAGTTTTGGTTTCATTTCTGATCTGAATGTCTTTCTATTAATCTAGTTAATGATTCATAAATTAGTGGATTATTTAACCACCATTAATCAGATTAATGCTTTCAGTCCTAAAAGACACAAACCAACTGAAGGTAATCAGAAAAAACTGTTTAGGTTAGAATCATTCAGATGAGACACCTGGAGAGTTTGTTGGCAAAAAGTGAAACCTGACCTTTATTTTATTAGTAAAAACAGGAGAGGCGGACTTCCTGTTGTCTCGGATTCAGCGCTTGAACAAGTTTTCCAACTACCGTACTTTCCGGACTATTAGCCGCACCTGAATATACGCCGCAGAAGCTAAATTGCATGATTTGTACATATACAAGCCGCACCGGACTATAAGCCGCAGGTTTTTATGTTTATGTAATTACCATATGGTTCATGCACACAGAGGGATTGTTGGGAAAGAGGCAACTGTTTGGGGAAGCTCCTATTTATTATCATTTCACACAAGTTGCATATTTGCATACGTTAACTGTTACAATTTAGTGCAATAGTAGCTCCTATTTATAAACATTTGAACAAACAAGTTGCATATTTGCATAACATTTTCAACCATTTAGTGCATAGTAGCTACAGAAGGTACAGAATTATAAAGCTACAACAACAAATAAAGTGCCTGTGACACTACAGTAAGTCTAAATTGCAGTAACACGGCTGCTTAAAATATACGGTTATCAGTCTACCAGAAAAGTTATTACCGTAACCCTCCTCTTCATCTTGCTGAAGTAAACGGCTGTAACCAGAAAGTCAAGTCACTAATCCTCATCTTCATCTCTTCCTCCGTACTAAAACCACAAAAGTCTCATCTTCAGTTGCGGAAACAAACAGGTTCAGGGCTTCGTCAGCCACTCTCCTCTCTTCTTTCAATGTCGCTCTCAAAACCAACGAACTCCTCTTCGTCACTGTCGGAATCGAACAGCCTCTGAAAGGCCTCAGGTGTGGCGGCGTCCTCCTCTCAATCACGCAGCAGTCCAGCCTTTCTAAACTTGTTGGTGATTGTGGATTTTTTTTACACTCCTCCACGCCATCAGGATCCACTCGCAAACTTGTGCAACGGTAGCTTTTCTCATGCGACCCGTTTTGGTGAACGATTTATTTATTTTTCCTGCTGGCGTCTCCAACGTCTCACCATTGACTTTGATTCCAAAGTTACATGCAGCGGTTCTATTTCCTTCGTTTACTGCCAAATTGACTGCCTTTAACTTAAAAGCTGCATCATATGCATTTCTACGTTTGTTTTCCATAATGAGGGTGTCACAAACTGTCTTGCGCTTGCAATGTCCGTCTTCTCTCGCTGTCGTTCTGTCTCGTACCACTTGCAGTAGAAGTCTGCTTCCGGAGGACCTCCGCGTTCCATGCGCGCAGCTACTTGTGTGTTGAAGCAAATGTGACGTCAACATGGTGGATGGATTTAGGTATCCCCCTAGTGGCCGTTAGCTGTAAAAATCCATAGATAAGCCGCACTGTTATATAAGCCGCAGGGTCGAAAAAATGGGAAAAAGTCGCGGCTTATAGTCCGAAAATTACGGTAGTTGAGCATGTTCAAAGTTTGTCACATCACAAACTTCAGGGTATTTTCTATAATTTGGTGGTTATCAAACTATTTGGCCGACAAAAATGTCAGTTTTTATTGATTTATTTTTTATCTGACCTTCATCTCCAAAAAAGCTTCCAGTCTGGTCAGTCAACTGGTCCCTGTTGGAACCAGCAGTCTGAAGTTTCGCTGCACCCAGAAGAGATTAAATTAAAATGTGAAACGTTTGGTGCAACACAAAGCCTCCATCCAGGTTTCTGTTTCTAAATAAATTTCATTTATTATAAAAATGGACCAAAATCATCCGCAGGCTTCACTGACATGAACATTGTTTCCTTTGAACAAACCTTAATAAAATAAAGCAAAATTGAGCCACATCATGTTCCTCTTGTTGAAAAGATTCAGAAACCAATTTAGACAAAGACGATCAACCTGAAAAATGGAAACTATGAAATATGGCTTTTCTTTTATGTCTGGCAAACCTGCAAAAGCCTTTTGGTTGATTAGTTTCTCAATTCATTAAAATATTGAGATGCGTTTATTGTTTATTTAGCAAGAAAAGTAAATTGATAAAACTGTTTTGCAAATATAACTAAAGAAAAAACTAAACTAAGAAAAATAGTAAATATTTACACTTAGAATTTTTGACGGCCAAATAGTTTGAAAACCAGCAAATTATAGAAAATACCCTGAAGTTTGTGATGTGACAAACTAGAAACATGTTCAACTGGTCGGGAAACTTTTCCAAGGCGCTGAATGCGGGAAAAGAGGAAGTCCTTCCTCTACTGATACAATCAAAGAGTAAAAACAGATCATAATAATATTCTTGTCACTATTATAAAAGCAAAGCAAGTGAAAACTATGAAATATAAAATTTTGAAAGAAAAGCTGAGTGACAATAAAAATTAAGAATAATTGACTGCAGCTGAAATCACATTTTAGACCAGCTAGTGTCAGAGAAGCTTTCCCCACTTATTCATGCTGAGGTTTTTCAGTTTCATTTCCACAGAACAAACTGCACCAACAGTCAAACGCTCTCTGTCCTAAATCTTCCCCAAAGGTCAAACATGAACAACGAGCCCCGAGTTGAGTTCACAATCACTTCTCTGACGGTGAAACGCGCCGTGACCCGACAGCTCTGACTTTCCTCTGAGGCCGTAGAGCAGCTGGACTCACGTTCTGGTACGGCCCCACCAGGAAGCGGTGGTGGACATCGCCACCAGGCTCGTCTTCCCCACGCTCTCCTTTCCCAGCATCACCACCTTGGCGTCCACACGCATGGCGCTCATGGCGGCGGGGCGATCAGTCAGGGAGTCACGAGCGCTGAGGAAGCTGCATGAACAAAACACAAAACAAATACAGTTTATATCAGGAATAAAGTCAGAAAGGATGAGAAAGTATAAAAGAAATAAATGAGATGAAATACTAACATGTTTACCATGTTTATCTACATATCCTGGTACCTTGCTGCCATGATTTTCCATGACGATTATAAAGCCTGATCAAAATATCACAGGGACAGAATTAAACTTTTCTTTAAGAAGATCCATAAAAATTACAAAACAGCTTAAGGTTAATCAACCAAACTTAATTTAACAAAATCTCAGATGAAAAGTCAAACCAAATTTTAAAAACTATTTATATCAGGTACCTTCACTATTTATAGAAGATGATTAAAGGCAATGTAAAAAATTGACTTTTTCAAAAGTCACATTTATGAGATCAAAGTCATAAATTTAGTTTTTGTGAAAAAGCAGTCAGACTATATCAGTGACGTGCAGTCAGCGTCTCATCATGGAAAAATTAAATTATTTTATATTATATTATAGTTTATACTATAAGTACCTATTTTTTATTTAGCTTAACTAATTCTGATTATTTTTTCTTTGAAATTTTTTTTAAAAATCACTGCATTTTCACATTGTCCCATTCAAATACTGAAAGTGCAGCAGGTGAGGCAGCAGGAAGCCGAGCCTCACTTGGATTGATCAACGTCTCACTACCTGCTGGCTGCCAGTCTATAGCAGCAGCTCCTCCTGTCTGAACGGCGCCAATAAAATGATTCAAAAACATTTCATGTATGAACTGATTTTACATCATTTGGCTCATGTATATAAAGTACAGTGTTTCTTGCCTCCAACTGTGTGTGCAACGTGTTTCGTGCTGCTGAGCAGCAAAAGAAACCAGAGAACTGGAGGTGAGGCAGGCAGTTCTCTAGCCTCATGGCAGGGGGCGCTCATGATCCCAGACACTGACACTCCACACTGCAGAGGAAGAGACAGCAACAGTGAGCTAGCCATGGAGCTAGCTATGGAGCTTGAATTATAGCTAGCCATGGAGCTTGAATTATAGCTAGCCATGGAGCTTGAATTATAGCTAGCCATGGAAACTAGCCAAGCAGCTAGCAATGAAACTAGCCATGGGGCTTCCCTTGGAGCTAGCCATGGAAATAGTCTTGGAGCTAGAAGTGGAATTAGCCATGGAATTAGCCCTGGAGCTAGCCATGGAGCTTGAATTGTAGCTAGCCATGGAGCTAGCCATAGAGTTTGAATTATAGCTAGCCATAGGGCTTGAATTATAGCTAGCCATAGGGCTTGAATTATAGCTAGCCATGGAATTAGCCATGGAGCTTGAAGTGGAGCTAGCCATGGAGGTTGCCTTGAAGCTACCTCGTACCACATCAATCACTTATTAATTATCACAAAATAGCCATTAAGCCTAAAAACAAGCTAGTGCAACAGACTGAATGTTCTGCTCTTAGTATGGAAAATATTTCAGCGTTTTTTTTGTTCAGTTGCTATGGCATCTAGGAAGCTGCGCTGATAGAGACAGAGAATGAAATGGTTTCGTCTTGGACTTTAAGGATTTCTCTTTTCTGTGGAGCATAATATTAATAATATCTACATGTCCAAGTTTGACTGAGTTAACGGAGTTATTGTTCGGCGGCGGCGCGGCTATGGATGGCATGTAGAATAATTGTCTTTTTGCCCTCCAGCGTTGTCCGCATGCACAAAATTTCCTTATATAAACAATCACCTGCAGGGGTTCTATATTTGCAAATCTGATTAAGTATATTTATAATTCTGATTACGTCAGAGCCTCCCTAGCCATGAACCTCACCCACGTCACTGGACTATGTATATTTATAAGCAATACAACTTGACGTGTTTTATTGAGCCTATAAACCTACAATATTTCCTACTGAAGAAAGTTGGAGCCACTAAAAAATGCATTTAACTTTCACAAAAAGTCAAAAACCTCAATTTAACGAAAAACAGAAAAATTCTGAGAAAAGTCTGCTCCCCCAGAGTAAAAGCGAAACTTTCGTCCTGCCTGCGGATAAAAGCTGCTGCGCTTTAGGAAACGTAAACATGACACAGCAGCAGAACGCTAACATAGCCAGGCTAGCAAAGCAAACTGAACCCCGTTACAAACTCACATGGTTGCTAGTGTCACTCCGCCAATCTCTCTAAACTTCCGATCACGTCCCACTTCCACCAGGGAGCCAAACCTCTTCTCACACCCGCCTACCAGCCCGTTTCGCGGCTGACACGCTGCCCAGCAGCTGGCTCGTCATCCCGCAGCAGGCTGGATGGCGGCAGAGGCAACGTTAGCTCCGCTCGTTGCGCAGCGGCTGAAATCACAATCCGGTCTCCAGAAAGCGGGCGATACAGAAACGATTGGAGGCGGTTCAGTGGGTCGAGCGGATTCTGGTTCAGAGGTCGAGATGTTTCTGCCTGGGCTGCAGACAGCTCCCGCTGAGCTTTGTTTGGTTGGTCGGAACTAATGAGCGAGCGCTGCAGAAACCGGAAGTGGTCGAGTTCTTCGAGACATTCTCCGGATGTTTTCCTCCGAATCATTAAAATAAAAGTGTTACTGTTTATTTAAACGTTTTTTTTTTTTTATATAGAATCTAACTGATGTAAAATACTGTTGCTACATTCTCGTGTACAGTAGGTGGCGGTATGCACCTTAAAGTTGCTTGCGATCCGCTATAATAGAAAAGAAGAAGAAGAAACTTTTTTGTTTGTTTTGATTTTTTGTAGAATTAATTATAATTAATTTATAAGGAGTAAGCCTAGCAAACAGTACAGTCAGTAATGTAAAGAGTAATAATAATTTCCCACTTTTTTCTACCACAAAAACAATTGTAAAAAAGCGTGGAAATACTTGTAAAAGTAAAGCATGCTGTTCTGGAAAGCGCTAATCCTTATCAAAAATGGAAAGTGACGTAAATCCAGGGATTTATTAATAATACATTCATTTCTCCCTGAAGTTTGATCTAGTAATGACATCACCCCCAAGTTCTGCTAGTCACCTCATGACCTGTGTAGTTGGAGCAGAGGTATTAGTGAACAAAGCATTGAAGGCCTGGTGTTTGAATAAATGCAGAGCAGAACTCTGTTTTGACCTAAAGAAAATATAATAATACCCTATCAGATATTCTGATAGGGTGCCATCAGAATATCTGCGGCACTTTAGGGGTGCATTAAGGATTGCAGTGTGTGATGGTGGGCCAGAACATGCAAGAACTGACAGTGAGCCAAGCATGGGTCCTAGACAGGGGCCTTCAGAATTTTTAATGTGTTCATGAACACATTCATGTGTTTTTAATTAACACATTAATGTGCACCACCTTCATCAAAATAATTTAACACAGTAGAATGTTTCAGCCTAAGTCACTTTTGTTTTATCAGTAAATTAAATCAAAACTATCTATTGTATTTAATCACTGTTTCTTTGTTTGAAACTTCCTTGATTTGAAATATTTAACAAAAAAGCAAAAACAGAAGAAATCTGTAAGAGCCAAATTCTTTGTCAAGTATTGTGAAAAAGTTTTTCACTTGTGAGGAGAAGAATGAGAAAGAAAAAAAGTACCAAAGGTTGTATGTTTGTGGAAGGAATGGAAACAATAAAACTACCAGAAGAAGAGGGCTTGAAGGGTGATTACTTTAAATACTTGTGGTAAACTTTCCCAAGCAAAGATCAGCACACAACAACAATAATAATACACATTAGAGAACCAATATCATACCTATCTCTAGAATATAATGTTTTGTAAATAAAAATATTACCTAAGCTAAATATACTTTAATTATAAATAAAAAGCTAATTATATCATTGTAACTGTCTAATTATTTAGAATAGAATAGAATAGAATAGAATAGAATAGAATAGAATAGAATAGAATAGAATAGAATAGAATAGAATAGACTTTATTGATTCCCAAGAGGAAATTGCTTATTTGTTGGAAGCTACTCCATCTTAGGTAATAAATACAAAGTTTATAAACTATATATACCTAAATGTGATAAGTTAAAAATGACTAGACATAAACAAATAAATAACAAGAAACCACATGCAATATATTAATCAAAAACAAACCTATACATGAGCGCAATTTGTTTAAATTGTTGACTTTAATAAGGGTTGTATTCTAAGGCCAGTTTAATGTGTTTCAGCTACAGGTTGCTAGGTAGTGTTTCTACATTTGATCAGAAAATAATGTTCATTTTGTTTAATGATCTCCATGATATCAACATATAAAACAATGAAATATATTATGTTCTACATAAAATTATTGACACAAATTAGCTAAACATAAATGAGACATTTTATTATTATCCAACTCCTTCCCTCCATCCCCCCATTTTTTAAAAAGTTAACTTGCCACTTACAACATGGCGGACACACTGACGTATCTTTAGTCTGTTGAGCGCACTGTCCAATGGCTAACGCCCGTTTTGCCACACTTCCCATGTTATTGGACAACATCGCGAACAGGTGATGCTAATACTGAACGGTAATTGGTCCATTCCTCAGCAACTCTTGCGCACTGAGACGCGCTCACCGAGAGGCTGGAGAAGGACGCCAACATGGCTGAAGCAGAGGGGAGCGAAGTTACTTCAGGAGGAATTTTCCAAGAAATCTTCACCTCCCCGTTGAACCTCACCCTGCTCAGCCTCTGCTTGTTCTTGTTATACAAAATTTTCCGCGGCGACCGGCCGCCGGATCTGGGCGAGGTGGAGAAGCCTCTGCCTAAAATGAAAAAGAAGGATTTCACTCTGGCAGAGTTGAAGCCTTACGACGGAGTGCAGGATCCGCGGATTCTGATGGCCGTTAACGGGAAAGTATTCGACGTGACCAGAGGAAAGAAGTTCTACGGACCAGGTAAATGTTCCCAAACGCTCCGGTTTCCACCCGCCTGAGCCGGCGTTTGTCGTGTCCAAGGTTTGAACAGCTGCTTCGGTTCACCAGCAGGTTTGGGTTTAGTTTTCTGCGGAATGTGGCGTCACACCCTTTCAGTGTTTGAGCTCAGGCGGAGAGGCTGGGGCAGCCTTCACATCAGAGATCGTCTATGAACCAGTTGACTCCTTCTCCACAAAAATATGTGCTATTAAAGAGACATATAATTAGTATTATTGCAATCAAATGATTAAAGCTCATTTACACAATTTTTTTTGTTAATGTTTTAACTTATATTTATTTAATGTATTTTATTTAATGTTTTTATAAAATGAGTGGTTGAATTGAGTAAAACTTTGAATTTATTGTATTTTGAGGTTTTTCTAAACAGAAATCACGTTGTTTAATGTGTGTGTGTAAGAAAAAACACACACACTAGTGGAAGCAGTCACTTATTGAGTCCAATATCCTATCAACTTAATGTCATACCTGATCATATCAGGTGCAGCAGAACGGGATAGTTTTAGTTTTCTGTTATTACCATAATCCATAGCATCTGGATTATTTTTGAACATTATTGTAGGTTAAAATTCCAACACTACATCCCTCATTTGTTGCTCTTCAAAATCTCTCGTGTGCCTTTTTATCACTGAATAACTAATCTGAATGTCAGATTCACTTCATGAAGTCATTTTTTCCAGGTGTCACAGGAGCGTTTTCACTCAGTTGTACCTGTTGGGTTTTTTCTTATCTCACTCTGTAACCTCTGCTGTGTGTGACCTGTGACCGACTGGATAACCGGCAGCCATCATCCAAAGTCTGGACTTTAAATCCCAGCAGGAGATCATGGTTTTACTCATTTTAATGGAGTTTTTTTACATTTTTTTTCTCTGAGGAGTTTTTGCGGTGCCAGTGGCTCGGCGCAGAGAGGAGAGAGGGCGAGGAGAAGGAGAGGGGAGAAGACATGCGGCAAAGGTCGCCGGGAAAAGTCAAACCCGCGACGTCCGCCTTGAGGACTGAGGCCTCCAAACGTGGGGCGTGCTGACCCCTGCACCACCGCAGCACGCCCCGCTTTGAGTGTTTTTAGCGTTTTTGCAAAAAGTCATTTTTCACAGCAGCATCTGCAGCCCTGAATGTGTTTAAGAGTCAAAGAGCCGCTGTTAAAACTCAACACGTCAATAGAAATGAAGTTTATTAACTTTCAAGTTAATAAACTTTCAATATTCAAGTTGCAGTTGAATATTTTATTATTATGCTTCAGATTATCTGTTGCATACAGTGAGGATCTGATAGTATAATGCTTTCACTGCATTATTGAAATATTTTAAAACAGAATGAATATAGCATATTTTTATTTAATGCAGAAAAGTAACTCAAATTAAAATATTATAAAATTGGTTATGTGTTAATATTAAAATTAAAGTTTTTGACCAGGAATCATTTCTGCTGCTAGCACTAGGCTAGCAGGTTAGCTTTGGTTGTATTTACCCAGAATGCCCTGCGCTGCAGTCCAGTTCCTGCTTTTGGAGCGGTCTTTGGTCCGCTTGGCATTCACATTCAAACTGAACCAGACCGAGGTTTGGAGGACCAGAGGTCAGAGGTTGATTAGAGTTCACACCTCACCAACCGGACTTTGACTAGGCAGACGGAGCGCAGTCGGGTGAAGTCTGATCAGGTCTGAATGATAAAATCCTTTTATTGATTTAGAATAACTGACTCTTCATCTGGAAGTTTCCCTTTGCTTTAAATGCTTGTGTTCTTATTTCTAGCTCCCCCTGCTGGACAAACATTTCGTGTTATGATCAGCATGCAGACATTTCATAAATATTCACAATTTAAATAAATAATTTCATTTATCAAAATCAAACTAAACACCAAGCCTGTAATAATCACACATTATTCTGGATGATTAATTTCGCCAGATGTTTTTATAATTAACAGTAATATTGTTGTTTTGAGATCATTTTCCAGTAATATTATGGTAATAACGGCATAATGACAAAGCAAAAACAGACTCTCTCAGATCAGCACACTTTAATTTCTAATTCACGTTCATCTCTGCAACTCGAATACATTTTAAATATCTCAAATAGATAAAACAGAAACAACAAATAAACCGAATTAGAAAAAATGTCCCAAAAAAACACCAAACTGAAAACTTTATCACAGTTTTTGGTGGGAAGAGAAACAGTTATTGATATCACTGTCATTTCTGATGTGGTGAGTTGATTTATGGATGGTTGTGTCTGCAGACGGGCCGTACGGCGTGTTCGCCGGCAGAGACGCCTCCAGAGGCCTGGCCACCTTCTGCCTGGACAGAGACGCCCTGAAGCTGGAGTACGACGACCTGTCGGACCTGAACGCCATGCAGCAGGAGAGCCTGGCCGAGTGGGAGACGCAGTTCACCCGTCGGTTTCATCTTTCTACTCATCCATTTCCTGTTTCTGATCATCTTGGAAAAACACCTTTAAAGTATTAGAAGGCAAACATTCTGATTAGTTCTGAGGTTTTAGAGATCAGAGCTTTCGGGTTCACCTGATCCAGATGTTCTGCTCACATTAGCAATTAGTGAGTCCAATGCTCTCAAATCAAAGACCTTATTGATCTGCTCAGGGCGTTTTCATAAAATCAAAATGTGTTTCAATCTTTAAGCTTCAGACTGAACCTTTTTAGTTGTTGCGAACTCCATAAAGAGAATCTGCTGATTGATCCAACCTGGGACTGAAGATAATTATTGTTTTTGTTATTGATTAATCAGATCAAATAAATGGGCATTTCTGTATTTAGCTGCTTAAATCTTTTTCAGACATATATTTACGTATTTACTCTTACTCCGTTTTAGGCAATAAAATGTTTGTTTTCTTTAAGAGAGGAATCAAGTTGCTTATTTGCATCTTTTAATGTTTGAATATATTAAAAAGCTAAAGGAAAAGTTAGCCAATTTTTATCATGTTAATCGAGATCACTGGAATAATCTGTGAGTCAGCTGCAGATTATTTCAGTTTCACCTGGAAAAACCTTTAAATCCTGAAACCTGATGGGTTCTGTTGCAGTGAAATACGATTACATCGGGAAACTGCTGAAACCAGGAGAGGAACCGAGCGAATACACGGACGAAGAGGAGGGAAAGGACAAGAAGAGCGACTAGAGGACGAAGAGGAGGCTGGCCTTACATTGGCAACGGCTTCGCTCTGAGCTTCAGGACTTTTTTCAGGACATTTCCATTTCCTTCGCTGATCTGCGTTTCTCTCCGTTTGCTCGGGCCGTTAACAGTGAAGCGTCGTGTTTCTGCTCGGATCGTCTCGTTGTGATCAGTTTCATCTGAACTCAAACTCGGCTGAATTGGTGAAAATGTGTCTTGTGCTTGGACTCTTTTTGATGAAAAGCTTTTAAAGACGATACATTTGCATAATTATTGCATCTTTAATGTTCAGGAAGCCGCAGATGGACGGAGTTACAAACAACTGATCTGGATTGTTTTGTACATAATCGATAATTGAGTCCTAATCTGAATGGAAACGGTTATCTCAGATTTCTGCTGTTTTCTCTGCTTTTACATTGGGAAACATTTTGAACTTTTTGCTTCTTTTTTATGTTTAAGATGAATTATAATCATTTCAAGACTTTTAATGACACTATGCCGTGAAACTACTGTTGCAATAAACTGCTTCTTTTATTTGATTATTTTAGCACTAAATTAGGATCTGACCTTTAGATTTATTCTGGTTACTAAAATGATCTTCTGATGTTTTTAAGCTCAAACTCATTTAAGATTTTCTTTTTGGTTTGCTCTTGTTTTATGCATTTAATTTGCTATAAAATGAAGGAATATTTTCCTGTATGTATGCATTGGGTCACAGATATAATATCTGAATCATATTTTGATTTAATAAAGAAAAGTTTAAAATGACCAGCTGGGTGACTTTTGTTTCACTTTCTTTAAAGTTAAACATTTACAAATTAAATTGTTTATTTTTGTTGAGCAGATATTAAAAACACCACCGATCACCCTGAAACCTGGATGTAGAGATGACCTCTGACCCTTCAGAGCCACATAAAGACAGTCACAAAGTCAGCCTTCTATCACCTGAAAAACATCTATAGGACTGATGCAGTGACGTGCAGTCACAGGAGACAGAATATATCCATCCATCGTCTACCGCTTATCCGGGTAGACGATGGATGGAACTGAGGCCCAGACTTCCGTCTCCCCAGCCACTTCTTCCAGCTCCTCTGGGGAATCCCCAGGCGTTCCCAGGCCAGCCGGGACACATACTCCCTCCAGCGTGTCCTGGATCTTCCTCTCCTCCCGGTGGGACGTGACCGAAACACCTCACCAGCCTCAGCTGGCTCGTCTCAATGTGGAGGAGCAGCGGCTCTACTCTGAGTCTCACCCTGTCTCTAAGGGAGAACCCAGTCACCTCACAACCAGGACCAAAATCACACTGCTCTTCCAGAATCCGAGGTTCGACTATCCGACGGACCCTCCTCTCCAGGACCCCTGAATAGCCTTGCTAAGGAGGCTTAAGAGTGTGATCCCTATATAATTGGAGCACACCCTCCAACCCCCTTTTTAAACGGGTACCACCACACCAGTCTGCCAGTTCAGGGGAACTGCCCCCGATGTCCAATGCGATATTGCAGAGTCACGTCAACCAACACAACCCTACAACATCCAGAGCCTTAAGGAACTCCAGGAGCTTTTTAACCACCTTGGTGACCTCATCCCCAAGAGATTGGGGAGCCCAACCCAGAGTCCCCAGGCTCACCTTCCTCAATGGAAGACATGTCGATGGGATTGAGGAGGTCTTCGAAGTATTCTGCCCACCGGCCCACAACGTCCCGAGTCGAGGTCAGCAGCACACCATCCCCACTATAAACAGTGTTTGTGCTATAAACACTGCTTCCCCCTCCTGAGACGCCGGATGGTGGACCAGAACCGCCTCAAAGCCATGTGGAAGTGCACATATGGACATCCTTATACCTGAACATGGTTTTCGTTATGGACAATCCGTGACGAGCACAGAAGTCCAACAACAGAACACCACTCGATCGGGGGGAGTTCCTCTCAACCATGCCCCTCCAGGTCTCACTGTCATTGCCCACGTGAGCGTTGAAGTCCCCCAGCAGAACAAGGGAGTCTCCAGGAGGGGAACTCTCCAGTACCCCCTCTAAGGACTCCAAAAAGGGTGGGTAGGCTGAACTGTTGTTCGGGCCGTAAGCACAAACGACAGTCACAGCCTGTCCCACCACCCGAAGGTGGAAGGAGGCTACCCTCTCGTTCACCGGGGTAAACCCCAATGTACAGATGCCAAGATGGGGAGCAACAAGTATGCCCACCCTGCCTGACGCCTCTCACCGTGGACAACTCCAGAATGGAAGTACATCCAGCCTCTCTCAAGGAGGCTGGTTCCAGAACCAGAGCCATGCGTCGAGGTGAGACTGACTATTTCTGGCCGGAACCTCTCAGCCTCACACACCAGCTCCGGCTCCTTCCCCACAAGAGGGGTGACATTCCACGTCCCAAGAATCGGACCCCCTCCCTCGGCCATCACCCATTACACACTGCACCCTACCCCTTTGGGCCCTCTCATAGGTGGTGGGCTCATTGGAGGGGGGGACCCATGTTTCCTCTTCGGGCTGGGCCCGGCTGGGCTCCATGGGTAAAAGCCTGGCCACCAGGCGCTCGCCAACGTGTCCCACCTCCAGGCCACGCTCCAGGGTGGGGCCCCGGTGACCCGCGCGGGCGAGGGAACATGAAATCCAATCTTCTTTTTCATCATCAGCGTTTTTGGTGGTGATGAAAGACCCTGATGATGAAACTTTGTCTGGTGAAGTAAATATATATAATATATTCAAGAAGGTGAAGGATTGTGCGTTACAGTAGTAGCATATCTTCACAACCCGCTAGTAGTTTAAATATTCTCATCTCCGGGGCAATTTAAGGTCGAAGCAAAAACTATTCCTGGTGTATTATAGAAAAAAAGGTACGTGTCAGAATTATAGAAAAAAAGGTACGTGTCAGAAGTGGGATTCGAACCCACGCCTCCATTCGGAGACCAGAAGTCCCGTTCACACGGAAGGTTTGATCCTTGAGTCTGGCGCCTTAGACCACTCGGCCATCCTGACACAGTCGTGTTGTGGAAATTTCACTATATATTTAATCCATCCCACAGACCGAAGCGCTATAGTTTTACCTGTAGATGATTATTCCATCATGATGCGTTTGTGGAAAATGACGTACACGTGTTTCAGTTAAGTGTAGAGGGTATAATACTTTTAACGGTTAGTTTTTCTCTACGCATGCGTATTGGAAATTTCCCAGTCATGCGGCATTAAAGTAACCAGGTCGAACGGAAATATTTTGAAGAACAGAAAAAAAGTTTTTGTACGTGAAGTTTAATTGTGATTGTTTTATTCATTTTTGGCTCATTGACTTGCTGCAGGGATGGTATTTAACATATACTTATTTAAGTTGCAGACTGTACAGTTTTAGAACTCCTTCATGTGTTATAACTACGGTACGTGAACGCCTCAGCTTCCGATATAGCTGCCTCTGTCGGCCATATTGGACCTTTTCAAGGGTATCTGAAGACGCTCAGCCAGACGACATGTACCGGTTTGCAAAGACTGTAGCTAACCTCGGAGGTAAGGAGGCTGCTTTCCTTTGTAATTTATATCCTATTTGATGTTATTAGACCAAAGATAGGTCCGTTATCAATCAAGAGGAGGCAGTAATAAGGTTTTTGGTCGTTTGATCGTCCCCTTACATGCCTGCCCTTAGCTAGCCACTGTTAGCATAGAATCCTGATGCATTCACACATTATGTGTTTTTATGTGTTTTACTCCATAAAATTCAAACACACAACTTACATTGGTGAACATAGCACGGTGTGCTAAGTTTTTTCCAGCTCGGTGAAATTAAGATCACAGTTAATTTGAAAGTGTTTGTCATAAAACACAAACACTGTTGATCCTGCGAAGTCAAATCAGGACAGAAAACCTCACTGATTTTCCTTCAACTCGTTACAATCTACTGTAAAATAAACAGTTGATTTCAGAAGTGGGTCTGTAGTTTCTTACAGGACTGGACTTCAACTTTTACAAATTAAAAATTGTTTCCAAGAAATATAAATGTTATCATTTTCAAGAAAAACTTTCAATGACAGTCTTTCACACCAAAACAGCCAGTTATACAAACTTATTTTAAATCCGTGGTTTATTCTTGTTTTATTTGCAGAGTTCAGGTTATCTTCATGTCTCATTTGTACTGAATGTGTTTTTTTTAATTCAGATGTATATAATGTCCTGCATTGCTCATTTAAATCTCTAGAAAAGGTTATTATGCTCATTCCAACACTAAAAATCTTGTACATTTATAATGTTCTTTATCAGATGGGTTAAATCTATTAAACTTTTTAAAGTTAAGTGAGTTATTATTTTAGTTTTATTGTTGAAATAGCTAGATTGACTTTCTTGTCCACAAAAAACGTTGATGTTGAGATTTTGATTGGATTTGGGTGAACAGTCCTCAAACTGTTCAGGAAATGGTTTCTCCATCAGTTTTTCATTTGGCAAAGCTTCATTCTGATTCAGACTTCTATTTCTGCTTTCACACATGTTTATAATTAATGGTAATTTTTTTCTCCATGAGACCCACCTGACCTCTTTATTTCTTTAGTTGATGCGTTGATCATGCGTAGCCTCCAGGATTAAACCGAGGCGGCGTCTCTGTCTCCGTCTCTGTCTCTGCAGGCCGGGCTGGGCGGCAGCTGAGGCACGGGTCCACTGCGCCTCAGGACTTCCACTCCAAGTACGGCATGGGAGTTCTGGTCGGTGGCTCCGTCTTCTGCACCGCTGTCTGGGCATATGTAAGTCACAACAGAAGCTTTTATTAAAATATGCAAATGAGACAGATTCTGATTGATAATCTAATGAATAAACTAATGTTGAATATCAATTTAAGGGAATAAAGACAGTAAGAAAGCAAAAGCTTCAGTTTGGAAAAAATGCGATTAGTTTTAATCTCCATTTTACCCAAACGTTTTGTGGAATTGTCTTTGTGTAATATTTGGTGACAATGATTTTACTCTCAGTGTTCATCTATGGACCTCAACTCTTCCCTCAAACAGAGGAAATATTTTATTGAGTTCATAAATCTGCAGATACTGAAAAATGTGGCTTTATTATTAAAAATTTAGATTCCTTTTTTAGAAGAAACTTATGGAAACTGTTCTCACTGCATACATTTTCTCCTTATAAAATAATACAAACTGTCAGTCATGGATTATTTCAAAGTGAAAGTTTTAGGATTTCATTTTTGGTCTGATATAATCAAGTATTCAAGGACCAACGTTCCCTGCTCAACACACCTTCCATTGTTAATTTTGACCGCTAGGGGGCAGCAAAAGCTTGTTTTCTATCACACATTACATGAAATTATGCCAAAACACTTGTCATAGTCAGAATTAAAAAAAAGAAAAACTGGATATTTTGCATTGAATGTTAATCAAAGATCCGCATGGTGCCACGTTGAGCTTAACTCTTTGATTGTATTGCTTTTCGTGTCATGTCTCTTATTTCTTTTATTACTTGAAAGCATACAAATGAAAACAAAACATTATTTATCCTGGACATCAACACAGGGCCTGAAAATTACAAAATGATCCCAGTCAATGATCTGAAATCTGAAATGTAAAGTGTGTTTAAATCTTTGGTCTGAAGACATAAAACATTCTAAAACCTGAAGCCTGAGTTGATGTCAGACTTCATCCCTTCTGGTGTTGTTTAGTGACCTTTTGTTACTGGTGGCTATGCAGGTTCTGACCCAGACGGGAATCGTGTGGAACTTGTCTCCAGTCAAGAGAACAATGCCCAAACCGTGGAGAGACGCAGAGTGAAGAGCAGCAAGAGTCTGGATGGACAAACATGATCTGTGTTGACGTGGAAATTTCTCTTTATTCCAACAAACTTTGTTCAAAAAAATTGATTCCACTTCTCTGCTTTTTGAAGGTTGTTTCCAGGAAAGAACAGAAATCTTCCTGCTTATATCAATGACTTACAGAATATTTTCAACGTTCAGGAATAAAAATCTGTTAAAGAATATAACCCTGTTTTTATTTGTATTATTTTCCATTAATTCTTTGAATACAATGTCCTGCTGGAAACTATTGAGATATTTCTTATTAAACACATTTAATTCAACTGACTGCTTAATATGAAGCAAAAACCAACCAAAATAATCAGGAAGACATATAAAATATGCTATAGTGAGACTGACAGATGGAGTACCTGTAGCTGGTAGCTGATATCAAGAAATTTAACTTAATGGGTTAAAACTGGATTTATTTTATAAAACGAAAGCATTTTTTCCCCATTTGGTCACTGATCCCTTTTCTACATTTAAAACAAAAGCATTTTAAATGTAGAAATACCAAGATGAAATGCCATTCATGATTGATCAAATTCATTAACTCTGGTCGTATATTTAAAATACTACAACTTGCATCTAAGTCTCGGAAAACTTTATTTAAAGCTTATTTGAAGCTGAGATTTTTCAATATTAATCGGTCAATCCTTGGTCGAAGCTGAATGTTTTTTGCGAGGGATATTAATTTAATACTACATTTTAAACCAGACAAGTATACTCTAAAGCAAACCAGAAAACTATCATATATATTATAACATTTCATTTACCTTTAGTATTTTTGAGTTAATCAAATCAACACATGAATATATACTGTTATTTATTTATTTTATTAAGATCTGTTGGTACGGTTACGAGAAACAACGAAGAATTCCGTCAGAGGATGTACCATCCCTCTAATCCAATCACAACACACCAGTCCTAACCGTATTCGCCAATCAGACGTCGGGGGAGAGATTTTCCCCGCCTCCACGCTCTTCCTTTGCTCCGCTCTAAGGTCACCAGTGACATTCGGTAGCTAACTCGCCAGCATCCGGAGGAAGCGGAGGAGAGCCAGTCAGGACGGTGAACGACAGAACCAACCGAACCAGCCAGCATGTCTCTTTCCAACAAACTCACTCTGGACAAGGTGGACGTCAATGGGAAGCGGGTCGTTATGAGGTGGGCAGTTTAATGTCGCCTGTAGCCGCGGCAGGTCTGACAACAGCTAATGGGGAAGGAGCCTCGGTTAGCTGCTGTCCATTAGTAGGTGTCGTAGTAATGTCTGTCCGGTCGGTATGTTGGGACTCTAAAGTGATGCTTCACTGTAGCCGAGCACAGTCTCAGGAAGTGAATCAGTGTGTCGTCACGTTTTCCGCCCCTGTTACGTGCTTGGGAGCCAAAGCTGGATGGATGAAGCCTCCGCACTAACGTGCTGCTCGGTCTGCCATTTAATGTCACACGCGCTCCGGTTTGAGGGGTACGGAAGGGGATAAAGGCCATTTCAAAAAGTCAAAATTTCTTAAATTATACCAGTTTAGAGGCTTTTCTAAGAAATCTGCCATTATAGGCCTTTTTTGCATGGATAGGGACACATTTATTGATTAATTAATAAAATTATTAAAATGAACATCTCCCTTTGTTTTGTCCATAAACCCGTCACCCAACTGCACCTACCCCCTCATTAAAGTTCAATGAAATGCATAGAGAACGTTTTGATCCAGAAATTTGAATATAACACAGGGTTGTAGCTTTCTGGCTCTTTACTTTGTCATATAATCTCTTTTTATGTGATGTCATAACCAGATCAGCAGAAAAGAGCCCAAAGATGGCTCAGTGCTTTCCTCCAAGGAGTGGCATCCTGTCTAGATGTGCTTCTTGCTCCGTTTTATTGGATAAATGTCTTGAACTGGATCTTCAGTCTGTTGGCAAGTGTTTGAAACCAACACCGTGTGTGGAAATGTCAGAGGGCCATGAGGGTTTGCTTGGTATAGGACAAGGTTCACATAAAGCCAGCGCTGCTCAGCGTTAAAAGGTCAGTTTCAGTAGATTCAAGGCCTGTAGCAGCCTGCCACATGGCTGAATTGCTGGGTTTGGAGAACATGGCTGGGCCGGACTGAAGCAGCAAGGCAAAACTTGCAGCAGGGGACCAAAACCTGAAAACAGAGTGCAAGAGTTTATTTTGCTCTTAGTTTGAGCAAAACCTGCAGCATCTGCAGGTCTTGATTTTATCAGCCAGTCTTAGTTCAGATATTTTTAGTTAGAGCAAAGTTCTGGTCAAGTCCTGTTTATTGTGAAAATCTGACATTTTGTAGAGATAATTTAGCAATATTTGTGCTTTAGTATTTCAGTAAATGTGACTTTTTGTTACTCTCCACATCGGTCAGGCTTTTAACTGAACTGGAGAGTTTGAGTCTATTTTGTGTCTGGAGTCCAGAAGGCCACTTAAAAGTCCTGGGCGGGCCGGGTTTGGCCCCAGGCCCCTGAGTTTGACAGATGATTTAAAAGCAGAGCAGCTGGATTTTCTGCAGTGGCGGAGCTAGACTTTTTTTCAAGGGGTGGCCAAAGGGTGAGCAAGGCTTTATCAGAGGGTCCATATACAAATGATGAAAAAAAGGAAACAAATATTTTCTCACACACACTCAAATTAAAATGGTTCATTTAACTAAGATTTGCCATGACCAAACAAGACGTTAAACGGCTCTATGGACCAGTGAACATGTAAATGTAAACTCAGAGCCCAGAATATCACCAAAAACTAATTCTCAACAATAAATAAATAAACTGGTGCTTCTGGTGTGCAATAGGTTGTGCTGGGTGGGGGCAGTTCAGTGCCACTTCCTTCTGCTTCACTGTCTTCCTCCCCAGAGTCTGACTCTGAATCTGTATCACCCTCATCTCTCTCTGGAACTTCATTGGAAATGCATAAACAGACACAATAAAAAATGCAAAAAGCATCATGCTAACCTTTAGAATTAGGCTTATTGGATTTTAATACTTAATAACTCTCTGTCACAGCCTCTAACTGCTGGTGATGTTTGGGCCTGGTGTCTCCTGGCTGGATTCTCCAGGTTGGTCACTGCTGCAGGGTTCTGTCTGGTCCTGGTCACTGCTGCAGGGTTCTGTCTGGTCCTGGTCACTGCTGCAGGGTTCTGTCTGGTCCTGGTCACTGCTGCAGGGTTCTGTCTGGTCCTGGTCACTGCTGCAGGGTTCTGTCTGGTCCTGGTCACTGCTGCAGAGTTCTGTCTGGTCCTGGTCACTGCTGCAGGGTTCTGTCTGGTCCTGGTCACTGCTGCATGGTTCTGTCTGGTCCTGGTCACTGCTGCAGGGTTCTGTCTGGTCCTGGTCACTGCTGCATGGTTCTGTCTGGTCCTGGTCACTGCTGCAGGGTTCTGTCTGGTCCTGGTCACTGCTGCAGGGTTCTGTCTGGTCCTGGTCTCTGCTGCAGGGTTCTGTCTGGTCCTGGTCACTGCTGCAGGGTTCTGTCTGGTCCTGGTCACCGCTGCAGGGTTCTGTCTGGTCCTGGTCACTGCTGCAGGGTTCTGTCTGGTCCTGGTCACTGCTGCAGGGTTCTGTCTGGTCCTGGTCACTGCTGCAAGGTTCTGTCTGGTCCTGGTCACTGCTGCAGGGTTCTGTCTGGTCCTGGTTTTTGCCTCTTTAAGAAGAACTGGGAGATCTTCCCTTTTCTCTTCATTTTGGCTCTACACAAAGTAACAGCCTGGTATTTAGACTCCATGACTGTTTGGCAGAGACACTATTTTAACTATTATTTAAACTATAGTTTTTAGTTTTCTGTAGCTATCTAAAATACTAAATTAAAAATACATTAATTAAAATTAATTAAAATAACTAGTGAGGTTATAATTCAAAGCTTTCATTTGACATAGCCTACTTACATTTCAGTCATTATAAAACTTAATGGTTTTTCTCATATTCTTACCGCACATTTCAAGCAAGAGCTGGGAGATATAAAACATTAGAGGGCAGCATGTCACTAAAACATGTTAAAAGAATCTGTCTAAAACACGATCTATCAGCACTAGCATGGCTAATATAATAAACGAGGCACTACGCAGCGGTACACAACCATTTTGTTTCTTTTTAGAAATGTATGACAAGAGCCGCCTCTCATTAGGAAGGTAACAGCGGTTACTGCTGAGCGGTAAAATGTTGGAAATACCTGCAAAACTCCTGACGGTGTAACTCTAAAGCCGTTGATGTGTTTTGGATCAAGCAGGAACTACATGTCAGTTTAACCAATGAACAGCGTCGGGCATCGGGCTGCCTTCAGGGACAGTCTGAAATTACAGTTTTCCTGGCAAATCTTTGCCGATCTCATAAGTATTATATTTTAAAATGACCATTTCCAGTGGGGTGGCAGTAGGGGTGACAAGGGCTCTGTTGGGGGTGGCAAGTGCCACCCCGGACACCCCTCAGGCTCCGCCACTGATTTTCTGAGAGGAGCGAGCTGAAGCACTTGATAAAAACCTTTCCTGTTATTCATGTAAATGCAGAGTAAGCAGCATGAAATGTGTCAAAACGATGTAATTATAGTTACTGTTTTGTTCCAGAGTCGACTTCAACGTTCCCATGAAGGACAAACACATCACCAACAACCAGAGGTTAAACTCCTTCTTTATTTCAATTTCAATATTAACCAAGGTGAACCATCATGAGACGACTGGCTGTTCATCTGAACTGTCCTCAGGATCAAGGCGGCGGTGCCAAGCATCCAGTACTGCCTGGACCGCGGCGCGAAGTCCGTGGTTCTGATGAGCCATCTGGGCCGTCCTGACGGGAACGCCATGCCGGAGAAGTATTCGCTGGAGCCGGTCGCTGCTGAGCTCAAGACTCTGCTGGGAAAGTGAGAGCTTCACCGTAAAACCTTTTTTTTTTTCTGAGAGTATTCGCTGGACTCTGCTGAGCTCAGTGAGAAAAAAGTTCTAAAACTGAACAAACAGAAGCTAAGCCCCGCCCTCTAATAAAACGCCATAAAGGTGGCGTGGCCAAGAGGATGACGCACTGTTGCTAACTTGCCAATTTTGTTGCTGTATTTAGCAACTGTTTTTTTTTTTGTTGTTTTTTTAAGTGGCAAATTTAGCAACATTTTTTTTCTTGTTTTCAGTTTTCAGAAACTTTGGCAGCAACATGTGAAGTTGCTGCCCTCTGCAGTAAGTGTCCTGAGTGAGAACGAGTCGCTCCATCAGCTGTTTTCTGCTGATGAAAGAAAAGCTTTGACAATATTTTGCTAATCTAAAATCAATTCTACAATTGATGAGTTTCCATTAAAGAAACATAATTAAAATCATACGTGAATAAATTTAACTCGATAAATCATTAAAAAAAAACACAGCACCATCATCCACCACTTCCTGTCGTCTTCTTGTGGTTCCCACTATAAAAATGATTCCAGTTTTTCATAAATGAACTAATTGCAATGCAGCGCAGAAAAAACTCCTCATCCTGCTGCAAAAAATATCGGAGAAATTAAGTTTTTTTGGTTGTTTGGTTTTTTCAAAATTGCCATTCTGTTGAGCAAACTTATCTTTGTAGTTCCAGTTTAGTTTCCAGTGATGGTGGGAAAATGAAATTCTGCAGTGATTTGATCTCAGTCCGCAAATTACTTTCAAACCTTTTCTAGTTCTTCCAAAAGTTAGAATAAATTAGATTGTTGAACTTTGACCCCTTAAAGAGGAATAGAAAGAAACTCCAAATAGTCCAGTTCCTGTAGGACTGATGATTGTTCTGACGTTTCTCAGATTGGTCCAAAGTCGGTAACCTACAGGGAACCCAGCAGGGGAGCTGATGGTTGTGTGTGGTGTTCCTCAGGGACGTGACCTTCCTGAAGGACTGCGTGGGTCCAGAGGTGGAGGCGGCCTGCTCCAGCCCGGCTGCCGGCTCCGTCATCCTGCTGGAGAATCTTCGCTTCCACGTTGCTGAGGAGGGCAAGGGCAAAGACCCAGCTGGGAACAAGGTCAGTGGAGCGGTCTAGTAGTTAAACTGGTGAAACAGGAGGAGCAATGAGTTTGAGTAATCATTGAACATATTTGGATATTAATTGATTTAACAGCAGGAAACAGAAACGGTCCAGGCTCGAGTGATGGGCAGGTGAAGCCTCACTGGGTGTGGCACTTTTCCCAAACTGTTGACTCTGCGTTGCTGTATCACTCGCAGTCACACCAGCGGGATTTAAAAAGTAATTTCAGGCAAGTTCAATAAAGACTGGAAACTGATTGAACAAGGTTCATTCAGGTTTTTATTTAGAAACATCAGCTGCTGCCACAGCTTTGGGCCGAGACGACTGTCCGTTTACAAATCATTTCCTTGTAATTACATGGAGTGATTTGCAAAAGCATTAAAATACAAATGAACACAATGAATCCTGACAAACTGAACTGGCAGCAGATGGTTGAGTTGAAGGTCCAGTTCAATCTCCTGCTTTCTGAAACACCAGGATTTATTCCGCAGTGCCAAGCGGTTGGGCCCTGCGGTGTTCCTCAGTTCCTGGCTTTGCCTTCACTGAGCGACGTTCTGAGTTTTATGCTTCGATTTATCCAAGTGCAAATCTACGCCTGCACTGAAACTTGTCTCTTTCCTTCTTTCTCTTTTCTTCGTGGGCTTCATCATCCTCTTTGACCTCTGTGACCTTCAGACCAAGGCCACCCAGGAACAGACGGACTCCTTCAGGGCGTCTCTGTCCAAGCTGGGCGACGTTTACGTCAACGACGCGTTTGGGACGGCGCACAGAGCTCACAGGTGAGCCGAGGCTCAGCAGGAAACGTGGTTTGTGAAGCTCCGTCTTTAAGCTGTGACGTCTTGGTCGTTTTCCAGAGTTGGTTGTGGAAATGGAAACATTTAGTTGTTTATTGTTTGAGTTGCCAATCCAGGTGAAGTTGCAGGTGAGTGGGAGGAGCTTCCTGTCTCTCATCACCTGAATGCAGCTCATATAGTGGCCTTTCAGAATTGCACCTGAACGTATTTTATGGTGATTTCAGTTTTAGTTGGGTTACACAGCAGCTTCCATCCATGTAGAAAAATGTCAGATGCAGCAAAGCGACCGTCTTCAAGGTTTCTGGTCGTCAAGATTTTCGTTGCCGAAACGGGAAACGTAGCGTATCATTGTGACGATCCTGGGAAACCCGACCCGACTAACACTCTGTCCCCTCAGCTCCATGGTGGGGGTGAACCTCCCCCACAAGGCGGCGGGTTTTCTCATGAAGAAGGAGCTGGATTACTTCGCCATGGCGCTGGAGAAACCTCAGAGGCCGTTCCTGGCCATCCTGGGAGGGTGAGAGGAAGTTCAGCCATTTCTTGTGCTTCTGCCAGTTTCTGCTGCAGATTTATCCTGTGTTTTAGTCAGACTTTCATAGTCACTGACATGACTGTGAAAGTCTGACTGCAAAGAAGGAAAACTTTTACTTTCTTCAAACTTGATGGTTTTCACTGCAGATAAGACTGGTCAGTCAGTCAGTCAGTCAGTCAGTCGGTCGGTCGGTCACTGACTGGTTGGTCAGTCGGTCGGTCAGTCGGTCACTGACTGGTTGGTTGGTCGGTTGCTGACTGGTGTTTGCCAACTGTTGCAGAGCGAAGGTGAAGGATAAGATCCAGCTGATCAACAACATGCTGGATAAAGTGGATGAGATGATCATCGGCGGCGGCATGGCCTTCACTTTCCTCAAAGTTCTCAACAACATGGAGGTCAGCAAACCAGAACCAGAACCAGTTTCTCCTGAAAACCCGATTCCAATCTGGAGTTTTGAGCAGCAATATGGAGAATTCAGATCTTATTTTCTGAACTTCAAACCAAAAACCTCACCAAGTTTTACTGTCATTTAATGATTTATTTCCTCCATTCAAATTGACTTTACTAAACAATCATTTAACAGGTTTTCATAAAATAAAACATTTATAACAAACATTAGGTCATGTTTAATGTTGGATAAAATAAAGTTTATGTAAAAATCAGCTGCAGTGAAGTTAACAATAAGTTATTACATAGAACTCTCTTTATTTAAATGCAGAGGCTTAAATAATATTAATAAAGATTCATGAAATGAGAATTTCAGAATAAACATTCAGATTTTATCAGCTGGAGCCACAAGTTTACATTCACCTTTCTTCTTGATGTCTGAAATTAATCAGAACAAATTTGATTCAAAATGTTTAATGATCCTCATTGCGTCCGCAGGAAAACGGCCCATGGCGTTGCCAGGTTGGGCTTCGTTTGAGCCCGGCTTTGCTTTCTTTGCATTTGGGGTTTATAAAATATGTTTAGAGGAAAATTTATTTAAATGTTTGTTTGGCAAAAAGCATAAAAACCTTAACATTTTAGTAAAATGTTGTCTTTCACTAAATTTTTTAGTTTACTTTGAAATGTGTAGGTTGTGACATCATCAGTGATTACGGCGTTTTTCAGACTGTATCTGCACTGTAAAACAGAAATCAGTGAAGCGTTGATTTAAAATAACGGCTTCACAAAAACATGAGTCTGGTTCTGATCCGACAGTTCAGGTCTGGTTCTGGTCAGAATAAACCCAACGACAGAAGTCTTTCACCTGAGGACCGCAAATCATATCACACATTACGATCTACTAGGATTTCAATCTATAAACTTTATTTATTTTTAGTTGGGTGAGTTTTTTAGCTTTTTGGCAGGAATGTCTCAGATCTGGCAACCCGCCTGCAGCACAGAGACTAAATGTCCTGACCAATAATCCTCCTAAAATATCTAATCTGCCAGAAATCTGAACAAATGTACCATTTCAGAGCAAATAAGTCAGGATTTGACTAGGACAGATTGTATTGTTGTTGAGTCTGGGGAAACTTTGTGTGTTTTTGATAAACTGCAGGTCGTGACCTCAGTTCAAACTTTACTGACTCAGTTTAGCAGAATCTGGTTCCTCGGTGTAGATCAGAATCGTCCAGATTAGCAGAAAGTTCAGCAACAAAAAGGAAACGTAAAGCAAGAGGAGGTTACAGGTTCGACAGTGTTGCATTATGGGAAATGAGGGGGATACATTAGAGCTGATGATTTTTACGTTTGGAAAGTTTTGATATTCAAAGTGTTTTGTAATAAAATGATAGTGTTTGATTAAAAGCCTAAATATGAAAAACATTTAGATTTAAACATATTACTATTCAAGTGAAATCTGATTATTTAAACTGTTGGTTAAAATCACCAAATGTGTTTTGATTTGATAAATGCCAGAAAACTTGGCAGAAACATGTTATTTTCTTTTGAAACTTTCTTTGTATTTTGTGTTTTTAACCATTTAATTTTGTTTCAAGCATGAATATTTACTTTTCCTGAAGCCTTATGGATCTTTTAGCTCGGATTCTGTTTCTTAAAGTGAATATAATTTGAACTGTGGGATTTTTATGTTTTTCTTCAGTCGGATGAGTTTCTAATCGTCCAAATCTTTATTTTATGTCTGTCAGATCGGGATGTCTCTGTTCGACGAGGAAGGCGCTGGTATAGTCAAAGACCTGATGGCGAAAGCCGAGAAGAACGGCGTCAGAATCACGCTCCCCGTCGACTTTGTTACCGCAGACAAATTTGACGAGAACGCCGCCACCGGCTGCGCCACCGTCTGCCGGCATTCCCGCCGGCTGGATGGTAAGGAGAGGCCTCGACCTTTGACCTTTGACCTTTGGCCTCGGGGTGACCCCCAGCTCCTGTGGTCCGCAGGGTCTGGACTGCGGCCCGGAGAGTTCCCGGCTGTACGCGGAGGCGGTGGGCCGCGCCAAGCAGATTGTCTGGAACGGGCCGGTCGGCGTCTTCGAGTGGGAAAACTTCGCCCGGGGAACCAAGAGCCTGATGGACAAGGTCGTGGAGGTCACGAGGTCAGGCTGCATCACCATCATCGGTAAGAACTGCGGGTCAGATTCTGATACCACAGAATATTTGAGAAAAAAATTACTTTCTTTTTAAAATGTTGAGAGAATTCAGTCGTTCAGCAAAAACTCCTATTTCAGAATAAAATGTTAAGATGCTGAGCTGCAGAAGGAAACGGCCGAGTTCCTCAGACAAATCAGATTCTTAAAACTGTCAGATTTTCTCTTTCAAACTATTTTTCTAATGATTTTACGACTTTATTCTCATCTTCAAACAGGTAAAACGTCACAGTTTTGGTTTTTCATCAGGTCATGAATTGACCTGATGCGTTTTATTTTAATCTTTATCTTCACATCTTGAGATTCTGATTGTTCTGCTTCGTTTTAAATTCAATAAATTAATAACATTTTACTATTAAAGTGAATAAAATCTGTTCTGACCAGCAGCTGATTTCTGTTTGTGTTTCTGAGGATTTGATCTCTTGTCTATAAACTTTAGCAGAATAAATAACAGCGTTTCCCTCTGATGCTGTTCGCTTTCTGTCCAGGTGGGGGCGACACGGCTACCTGCTGCGCTAAGTGGGATACTGAGGACAAAGTTAGCCACGTTAGCACCGGCGGCGGCGCTAGCCTGGAGCTGCTGGAAGGTGAGCGCCACCAACAGGAAGCAGTCGGCAGCATTTAGGAATTTCAAATTAAAATATAAGCAAATGGGGATTATTATGGGTCAGTAAACACTTATTGTTATTATTATTAT
The DNA here is from genome assembly GCF_027474105.1 of Poeciliopsis prolifica. Classification (NCBI taxonomy): domain Eukaryota; kingdom Metazoa; phylum Chordata; class Actinopteri; order Cyprinodontiformes; family Poeciliidae; genus Poeciliopsis; species Poeciliopsis prolifica. Next base: position 234,890 of record NW_026562408.1, on the reverse strand, counting down.
AGTGGTGAATAAATGTCTCCATATAAACCAACAGCGCCACCAGCTGGTCAGTCGGTGCAGTCAGGAGGAAAAACTGCAAATAGAAAATAAATATGAAATAAACCAAAACAATAAGTTGATTATTTTGGTCAAACATTAGAAGAAACTAACAAACGTTCATTCAAATTAATCAGAAAGTTTAACTATAAATTTGAAAAATGACATAAAACAAAGCGTAGAATTAGATTGAATAGATCTGACCTGATGGATTGGGAACTGATACACAATCTAGAATTTGTTGACATATCAGAACCGATACGGTTATTGATATCGGATCGGTTCATGTCTAATATAAACTCTATGATGTTGATCTGTTCTCAGGTAAAGTCCTGCCTGGTGTGGACGCGCTCAGCAGTGCCTAGATGCCTCGTCATGACCCTGACCCCAACCTGCCATCTGTCCCAGCAGAGCGCCGACCTTTTACCCTGATTAATTTCTAACTGCAGACGATCTCGGTTTCTCCTTCCTGACGAGAAACGGCAGCCGGGATCGGAGTTTACGGTTTCTGTAGAGCTTCTGTGTTAACGTGGCGAACATACATGATACTTCCTGTCTGATCTGTTCTAATAAAACCGTCTATATTTAAAAAATAAATCAGTGATCAAGTCCTCATTGAACGTCGGGGCCGTGGTAAAAAATATGAGAGAATAAAGTCACATTGCAACTTCTCACAATATTTGACTTTATTCACGTTATTTTATTTCCTTGTACGGTAGCGTTATTCCTCCATAATATTCTGTTGAAAAACTGAATTTTGTCATCACATTTTTTCCATTAAGTAGTTAAAATCATATGAATGAGTTTGTTCAGGCGATAAATTAAAAATGCAGCTCCAACATCATTGCACCACTTCCTGATTTCTTCTTCATGGTTTCCACCAGTAATAACTTCCTGTTGTTGATCATGTGACTCGTGAAGAAACAACTTTTTCCACTGCAGTTTAGCATAATATACCAATTTTAATACAGCTGTACTAAACTTCATCATAGGATAAAAACATTTTATCTCCCTCCTCCAGCCCCCCAAAGTTTCCATCAAGCAAATTTATTTTAATTTGAAATTTGTGCATTTATCTGATCAATGGCAATGCAGCTAGTGATGTCAATGAAAACAAATCTTTTCTCATTAACCTGGATTAAAGCATAATTATAAAAGATGGTTTTGATTAGTTTATTCATGCAGAATCTTTCAAAAGAATAAATTTATTTTGAATGTCACATTTCTGCATATTTTTAAATGGAGAATGATTCATTTCTGTTGTTTAGGTAAAACTTAAACTTTTTTTTGACACCGACTTGTAAATTGGGATTGAATGGAAATTAGCAGCTCATCTACAATCTGATGTATTTTCATGAAAATGCAACTTAATGTGACATTTTCTCTCAAACAGAATAAATTAACAAAGTTGAAACAAATGAATAGATTTATTTGTTCACCGCCAGGGGGCAGCACCTGCTGTGTATTTACAAAATGAAGCGGACGTTGCGTAATGATCTGCTGCTGTTTGGTCGTGATGCGTTCAGGTGCTCTCCCCGTTTTCGTTCACATAGTCCGGTTCATCTGGAAGAAAACAAGTTGTCTCCAAATGAGAAATCAAATTTTATTTGTATAGCACATTTCAGCAAACCGAAACGATTCAATAAAACATGCAACGTATTTAAACTCTAGAATTAATTGTCTGTTTTCTGAAAATTAACACATTTTTTTTAAAGTCTAACTTTGGAAGTTGTAAACGACAATAAGAACATTAAAATAAAGCTGCTTAATTTGGTTTCAACTGTTATTAAAATCCAAACTAACATTTAAATTAGATTTTCTTCTCTTTTATTTGCTTTTGTTCACCTTGTTGTAGCAGGTAAACGTGGTATTATTGTATTAGTAATTGTTGTTCTTATTATTTACGTTTAAATCAGCAGCATGTTGATCTGCAGCTGTTACATTTCTCAGTTCAGTGTCTTTTCTGTAAATTTGATTTAATAAGTTGCAGATGATTAATTTAAAGGCCATAACTCACCATTGGCTTGCTGCTCCAGGAACTCTGTGTTTTCATAGTCGTCATCTGTTGGGAGGGGTGAGGGTAAAGGTCAGGGGTTAGGGTTAAACAGATTTCAGACTGAAGGTTCAGGTTCTGTTTTACCTTCTGTTATTAACAGCGATGGGAAAACATTCCCGTAAACGCCTGGATTCAGCTCAGCATCTGGAAACACATTCATGTTGAAAATGGAAACACAAAACTTTTTGTTTCTGATTTCTCAGTCAGGATTAAAATGTTAAATATTAAAAATAATTCCTCTTATAGGGCACCATCAGTGTCAAAAGTGAGGCTATTGCTTCTTGTATTTTTATTATGAGTTTGGTGCTGATCTGGAAAAGCTGATAAATTCATGAGGAAACAAAGTTTAGTGTTTCATGAAGGTACTCACCAGGTAAGCTGCTCTTCTCATTTACATATAAAGTCTCTCCGATTGGCGCTCTGTGAATCAGAAAAACTGTTACGGGAATTTTGTACATAAAATTTAAATGATTGTTGTCATCTCTGGAAAGCAGATGTTTCTTTTTAAGGGAATTTATGACATGTGGGGAATTACAAACTGAATTTATTGTTTTAATCTCAGTTAACTAACTCATCAGGTGTTCAGATCTCAGGTGTCCCTCAGGGCGCCGTCCTTTGAATATTTCATAAATTTAACATCCACCTCTGCAGTTCAGCAGCTGCTGTCACTACAGCAGACTCAGGCTAAAGATTTATTTTCATTTTGAGGATAAAATGATAATATTAGGAGAGAAAAGGTTGTAATTTTATAATGAAATCAGTCAATATGAAACTTCTGATTCTGTTCTAACTTTTAATCAACAGATGTTTATATAATTTCTTCATTTAACCAGGTAACCTCATTGAGATCAATTACCTTACTGGGTCAACATGCATTAATACTAGACGTCATTTTTCTCACTAGAACATCGACATGCATCATGTTTATTCTTTAGATTAACAGTTGATTTAATTTCATGCTTGTTTTTCGTCTTACTTGATTTCAGCTGCAGGTTCTGCTTTTCTTGTATGCTCTTTGATTTAAAACTATTTCAATCAATGATTAATGATTCAAAATGATTAAAATGAGAGATTCTCACACGTAGTCAGGTTCCAGGCTGGAGCTGTTGGTTTGCACTGCAGGAAGAAAATCTTTTATATTTCAGATGTTTGTAGGAACAAATTAACATTTTCAGGAACTGTGACTTACAGTCTGAAACGTTTTCATAGTCCTGCTCTTCAGTTTGATCTGCAGAACAATGATGAATTAATCAGGACGATATTTTCATAAAAACCGGTTGTCAGTGGCGCAGCGGCTTACCGTCTGGCAGCGCAGACTCCCCAGCAGTTTCTCTGGAAAACAGACGCAGTTTGTTAGCAGAGCTGCATCTCATCATTCAGTCAGAAAAATTTGTTCCTAATGAGTTTAAATAAAAAAGTTCCAACTCATCCGATTTGCCAATTTATCCGATTATTTGGATTGGAGGCCACAGGTCGCAGAATAAAAGCACTAAAGTCTGAACGGGTTTATGATGACAGCAAGGAAAACTGTGGAAAACAAAGTGCAGCCACCTAAATAAGGTTAAGGTCTGGACTTTGACTAGACCATGTCAGCACTGAATTTTTTTTTCCCAGAAAAATTTGATGTTTCCTGTTAACGGGTCAAACATGATATTTAGACCTGAACGCCTCACTGGCACAGCAGGAAGTTATTTACAGTGATTGTTTCACTGAGTCTCAGTAACATGGCTCCGGTTTTAGTTTTAAAGTTTCATAAAGACGATGTGAGGAAGAGGAGGGAGAGACGATTCAGTCATCATTTAATAATATTTGTTTCTCTGTGATTGTATTATTTTATGTTTGTTTTATATAAATATGTATTGATATTACTAAATCATATATTTCAAAGTTACTCCTGGTTGTATGCTCTGGAAAATGTGCATCAGACATCTATTTTATTCTATTCTATTCTATTCTATTCTATTCTATTCTATTCTATTCTATTCTATTGTATTCTATTCTATTCTATTTTATTCTATTGTATTCTATTCTATTCTATTCTATTCTATTCTATTGTACTCTATTCTATTCTATTCTATTCTATTCTATTCTATTCTATTCTATTGTACTCTATTCTATTCTATTCTATTCTATTCTATTGTATTCTATTTTATTCTATTTTATTCTATTGTATTCTATTCTATTCTATTCTATTCTATTTTATTCTATTGTATTCTATTCTATTCTATTCTATTCTATTTTATTCTATTCTATTCTATTCTATTCTATTCTTTTGTACTCTATTCTATTCTATTGTATTCTATTCTATTCTATTCTATTCTATTTTATTCTATTCTATTCTATTCTATTCTATTCTATTTTATTCTATTGTATTCTATTCTATTGTACTCTATTCTATTCTATTCTATTGTATTCTATTCTATTCTATTCTATTCTATTCTATTGTACTCTATTCTATTCTATTCTATTGTATTCTATTCTATTCTATTCTATTCTATTCTATTCTATTGTACTCTATTCTATTCTATTCTATTGTATTCTATTCTATTCTATTCTATTCTATTCTATTGTACTCTATTCTATTCTATTCTATTCTATTGTATTCTATTCTATTCTATTCTATTCTATTCTATTCTATTGTACTCTATTCTATTCTATTCTATTCTATTCTATTCTATTCTATTCTATTGTACTCTATTCTATTCTATTCTATTCTATTCTATTGTATTCTATTTTATTCTATTTTATTCTATTGTATTCTATTCTATTCTATTCTATTCTATTTTATTCTATTGTATTCTATTCTATTCTATTCTATTCTATTTTATTCTATTCTATTCTATTCTATTCTATTCTATTCTTTTGTACTCTATTCTATTCTATTGTATTCTATTCTATTCTATTCTATTCTATTTTATTCTATTCTATTCTATTCTATTCTATTCTATTCTATTCTATTGTATTCTATTCTATTCTATTCTTTTGTACTCTATTCTATTCTATTCTATTGTATTCTATTCTATTCTATTCTATTCTATTCTTTTGTACTCTATTCTATTCTATTCTATTCTATTCTATTGTACTCTATTCTATTCTATTCTATTCTATTCTATTGTACTCTATTCTATTCTATTCTATTGTATTCTATTCTATTCTATTCTATTCTATTCTATTCTATTCTATTCTATTCTATTTTATTCTATTCTATATTCTATTCTATTCTATTCTATTCTATTTTATTCTATTGTATTCTATTCTATTGTACTCTATTCTATTCTATTCTATTGTATTCTATTCTATTCTATTCTATTTTATTCTATTCTATTCTATTCTATTTTATTCTATTGTATTCTATTCTATTCTATTCTATTTTATTCTATTCTATTCTATTCTATTCTATTCTATTCTATTCTATTCTATTGTACTCTATTCTATTCTATTCTATTCTATTCTATTCTATTTTATTCTATTCTATTCTATTCTATTCTATTCTATTTTATTCTATTGTATTCTATTCTATTGTACTCTATTCTATTCTATTCTATTGTATTCTATTCTATTCTATTCTATTCTATTCTATTGTACTCTATTCTATTCTATTCTATTCTATTCTATTCTATTCTATTCTATTTTATTCTATTCTATTCTATTCTATTCTATTCTATTCTATTTTATTCTATTGTATTCTATTCTATTGTACTCTATTCTATTCTATTCTATTGTATTCTATTCTATTCTATTCTATTTTATTCTATTCTATTCTATTCTATTCTATTCTATTCTATTTTATTCTATTGTATTCTATTCTATTCTATTCTATTTTATTCTATTCTATTCTATTCTATTCTATTCTATTGTATTCTATTTTATTCTATTGTATTCTATTCTATTCTATTCTATTCTATTTTATTCTATTCTATTCTATTCTATTCTATTCTATTCTATTCTATTCTATTCTATTTTATTCTATTCTATTCTATTCTATTGTACTCTATTCTATTCTATTCTATTGTATTCTATTCTATTCTATTCTATTCTATTGTACTCTATTCTATTCTATTCTATTGTATTCTATTCTATTCTATTCTATTCTATTTTATTCTATTCTATTCTATTCTATTCTATTTTATTCTATTGTATTCTATTCTATTCTATTCTATTCTATTTATTCTATTCTATTCTATTCTATTCTATTCTTTTGTACTCTATTCTATTCTATTCTATTCTATTTTATTCTATTGTATTCTATTCTATTCTATTCTATTCTATTCTATTCTATTCTATTCTATTCTTTTGTACTCTATTCTATTCTATTGTATTCTATTTTATTCTATTGTACTCTATTCTATTCTATTCTATTCTATTTTATTCTATTCTATTCTATTCTATTCTATTCTTTTGTATTCTATTCTATTCTATTTTATTCTATTGTATTCTATTCTATTCTATTCTATTCTATTCTATTCTATTGTATTCTATTCTATTCTATTCTATTCTATTCTATTGTACTCTATTCTATTCTATTCTATTCTATTGTATTCTATTCTATTCTATTCTATTCTATTGTATTCTATTCTATTCTATTCTATTCTATTGTATTCTATTCTATTCTATTCTATTCTATTCTATTGTATTCTATTCTATTCTATTCTATTCTATTGTATTCTATTCTATTCTATTCTATTCTATTGTATTCTATTCTATTCTATTCTATTCTTTTGTATTCTATTTTATTCTATTGTATTCTATTCTTTTGTACTCTATTCTATTCTATTCTATTCTATTTTATTCTATTCTATTCTATTTTATTTTATCCTATTTTGTTTTCCCCATTAAGAATATTTAAATGTGTCGAACGTCAATAAATTCAAAAATACCTTAAAAATAACTTTCTTGTAAATGTAGCTATGCAGCTGTTTGAATAAGGTTTGCTGAAAAACAATGGTGATAATGTGTTTAGTATTTAGCGAGTTGTGATTGGTTAAATGCGCTGATACGTCAGTCCTTCTATCACACAGATTAGGCTGAGTGGAGAAGTGACTTCAACTGCTTCCAAACTAAAATGGCTGCTGTGCTGCTCTGGATTAGCAGTTTAAAGTCTCGATGTTCAGCTGGAGAACAACCAGCGACTGTCACTGAAGTTCAACAGGAAGTCAAGCTTTACAACAAAATGGCTTCCTTTAAACCTTCTGAACATAAAAACATCCAAACTGAGAATCTTCAGACATATTTGATTTGAGGCAGTATAACATTTTTATAAAACGTAAAATCAGGGCGATTTATGATGTGGGCAGTTAC
>NW_026562408.1:205000-217500 GCF_027474105.1 Poeciliopsis prolifica | reverse complement strand
ATCTGAGCAGGTGAACAAAAGTCTGTCAGACTGACAGCAACCAATATAAATATAAATATAAATATAAATATAAATATAAAAGGTTCCTGTGTTACCTTCAGAGATCCAGCCGCCTTCATTCTTCTCTGTTTTGCTGGCAGGTCGACTGTCAGCTCTGCTTCCTGTCTCAGCGTCTCCCCACATCCGTCGCTTTGCGGTTTCCACTGGTCACAGAGTGAAACTGATGAGCTGCAGGCGCCGGGCCTCGCTTTATATTTATGTTTATATTGGTGGCTTTGTCGTCTACATTTGCTTTTCTTCTCACTCATTTTACAGTCAGTCCTGCAAACCGGAGCCAGAACACGACCATGTTGCTCTAAAGCAGCTTTTATTCCAACATTGAAGATTTTAACATGAAAAACCTCAATCACTTCAACTTGGGTTGCTAGGTGACGGGCTGGGCTCCTACGGGGTTGCTAGGTGACGGGCTGGGCTCCTACGGGTTGCTAGGTGACGGGCTGGGCTCCTACGGGGTTGCTAGGTGACGGGCTGGGCTCCTACGGGGTTGCTAGGTGACGGGCTGGGCTCCTACGGGGTTGCTAGGTGACGGGCTGGGCTCCTCCTGATTGGTGAAAGCGTTTCAAAAACTGCTCGTTTTCCAGACACTAAAAAACATAAATGTAGTACTAAAACACAGCTGGGTGTTTTTTGTGCTTTGACTGTTTTCAGAAGCTGTTAAAATTGTTGGAATAAAAATGTGCAAAATGATTCTCAACAATGACAAAATTTGACAGCAGATTGTCCCTTCTGAGCTCCTGTCAGTACTGATGCATGTCAGTTTTCTGATTTTTATTGGTAAAACTAATTATAAATCATTTATTGTTTTCCTTCCATCTCACATTGATGCATTACTCTGTCGGTAGGTCATATAAAAGTGGACTGCAATGCTTTGAAGTTTGTTGTTTTAAAGTGACAAAATGTGAAACACGGCTGGGAAACAGACAAGCAGCCATTTTCCCCGCAGACCCAGAGAACATGACACACTTTTACGAGAAACCAGAAGCTTTGATCTTGGAGTGAAGAAAGATGAGATGGGGGTCGAGAAGAGAGACAGCGTCTGCAGGACAAACTTTGATTTTCAGAAGCTTCAGCAGAGAAAATAAAAGCAGAACTTTGGACTAAAAGAATGAGCTCAGAAGACTGAAACCGCCAAAGAGATGGAAAAGGAAAAACACGACATGACCAGACAGAGAAACGTCTCCAAAAAGAACAGACTGACATGAGTTGTTTGTTTCTACTTCATAAAAACCAAAAACTAGAGAAATACTTTCAGCAAAAACGAGTAAAATCAGAAACAGAAAAAAGTGATCAATACATTGAAATGTCTTGATCACAAACTTTGAGGACTTTAAGGAATCGTCTGAACAAAAGGTTTGTTTTAATAAACCAACCAAAATGGCCGTTATGAACAGGCCTGTCAACATCTTCACATTTGTTTCTGTCGAGCTTAAAGCCAAGAATAAGAAACAGCAATTAAAGCAAGGATTGGGCTGTTCACAATCATTTTAGCCATCAATTAGTATATTGATTTTGAATTATTCTGATCAAAAAATGTCTATGTGCTGCAGATACAACTGCATATATATTTCTGTACATATATCTAGATATAGGTGTGTGTGTGTGTGTGTGTGTTGTCATTCTCATGTCCCTTCCACCCCAATGACAAAATTCTAGTTTTGCCACATATTGTATATGTAATTTGAAAACATATTTTTAATAATTGTTATATGTAAACATATAGAGTCGGGGCTGCAGAGCCCAAGGCGCCATTAATACAAGAACCGCCACTGTGATTTTATTGTTTGTACTTTTAATGAGCTTTTATGGTGTCATAACAGTTATTATCGTCATCAGTATGCATCAATAATATGCAGATAATTCAAGGTATCTGTCCTTTTAAACTTCACGTACGGACGTTAACGTTCGCTCCTACGTCACGCCACGTACGTTCCAACGCTGACGTAGCCGAGCGACTGGACGGATCCTTCATAGAACTGCGATGCTGTGAAGGCTTTCGGTCACTGGAGGCGTCATTTCCCGCTTTCGCTTCGCCTGTGGGGGTGGCGGGCTGAGCTCCAGCCACACCCTCTGGTTGTTGTTGTCCCGGGAGACCCGCTGCCGGTCCCGCGGCTCCAGACGTCTCCCTGTCCGCGACAGCTGGCCCCGCCGGCCGCGTGCATGCAGCAGAATGGCTCGAGCGGCTCCATCGGCTCTGACGGCGGCAGGGAGCGGCAGGCTCGGTCCTTCAGCCCGCTGCCCGCCGCCACTACGCGGGTGAGGCGCTTCATTCAGGAGCGACAGAGGACGCTCCCGCTGCCCAAAGTGATGGTGGTGTTCTCGGCCGCTGGCGACGCGGACAAACCGAGCGATGCCATGTCCAGCTCGGACCCAACAGAGGAGGGCGACGGCGTCCGCAAGCCGCCGGCCTCCCCGTCCCCGAAGCACCGCGCGCCGAGTAAGCCGCTCCGCGCCGCGCTGACCGCCACGGAGCCGCAGGAGGTGGGTAGGCCGCTTCACGGAGTCACCATTGTTAATCAGTGGAGCATTATTGATCCACTGATTAACAACTAATGGCGCCGCGCGAACAGGCTTCAATTAAACAAACCACTAAAATGTGTCCAGAGGCAGCAGGAGACCCGGCAGCCATTAAACACTTTACATCTCCATTAACCCCTCACTTTCACTGTTGGTGGAGATTTACTCTGCGGTCTGTGGTTGGCTAAGCCGCCGAGCCGCGCTGTGATTGGCTGGGAACCGAGTCACTGTGGGAACCGAGTCGCTGTGGGAACCGAGTCGCTGTGGGAACCGAGTCACTGTGGGAACTGAGTCGCTGTGGGAACCGAGTCGCTGTGGGAACCAAGTCGCTGTGGGAACCCAGTCGCTGTGGGAACCGTGTCGCTGTGGGAACCAAGTCGCTGTGGGAACCGTGTCGCTGTGGGAACCCAGTCGCTGTGGGAACCGAGTCACTGTGGGAACTGAGTCGCTGTGGGAACCGTGTCGCTGTGGGAACCGAGTCGGTGTGGGAACCGAGTCGGTGTGGGAACCGTGTCGCTGTGGGAACCGAGTCGCTGTGGGAACCCAGTCACTGTGGGAACCGAGTCACTGTGGGAACCCAGTCGCTGTGGGAACCGTGTCGCTGTGGGAACCCAGTCGCTGTGGGAACCGAGTCACTGTGGGAACCGAGTCGCTGTGGGAACCGTGTCGCTGTGGGAACCGAGTCGGTGTGGGAACCGAGTCGGTGTGGGAACCGTGTCGCTGTGGGAACCGAGTCGCTGTGGGAACCCAGTCACTGTGGGAACCGAGTCACTGTGGGAACCGAGTCGCTGTGGGAACCGTGTCGCTGTGATTGGATGGGAACCCAGTCGCTGTGGGAACCGAGTCGCTGTGGGAACCGAGTCACTGTGGGAACCAAGTCGCTGTGGGAACCCAGTCGCTGTGGGAACCGAGTCGCTGTGAGAACCCAGTCGCTGTGGGAACCCAGTCGCTGTGGGAACCAAGTCGCTGTGGGAACCCAGTCGCTGTGGGAACCGAGTCGCTGTGGGAACCGAGTCGCTGTGGGAACCAAGTCGCTGTGGGAACCAAGTCGCTGTGGGAACTCAGTCGCTGTGAGAACCGAGTCGCTGTGGGAACCGAGTCACTGTGGGAACCAAGTCGCTGTGGGAACCCAGTCGCTGTGGGAACCAAGTCGCTGTGGGAACTCAGTCGCTGTGGGAACCGAGTCGCTGTGGGAACCAAGTCGCTGTGGGAACCCAGTCGCTGTGGGAACCAAGTCGCTGTGGGAACTCAGTCGCTGTGGGAACCGAGTCGCTGTGGGAACCCAGTCGCTGTGGGAACCGAGTCGGTGTGGGAACCGTGTCGCTGTGGGAACCCAGTCGCTGTGGGAACCCAGTCACTGTGGGAACCGTGTCGCTGTGGGAACCGAGTCGCTGTGGGAACCGTGTCGCTGTGGGAACCGAGTCGCTGTGGGAACCGTGTCGCTGTGATTGGATGGGAACCCAGTCGCTGTGGGAACCGAGTCGTTGTGGGAACCCAGTCGCTGTGGGAACCGAGTCGCTGTGGGAACCCAGTCACTGTGGGAACCAAGTCGCTGTGGGAACCCAGTCGCTGTGGGAACCAAGTCGCTGTGGGAACTCAGTCGCTGTGGGAACCGAGTCGCTGTGGGAACCCAGTCGCTGTGGGAACCGAGTCGCTGTGGGAACCGTGTCACTGTGGGAACCGTGTCGCTGTGGGAACCGAGTTATGTGGGTCTTAGTTTAAGCGTCTTATTTCTATTCAAACCCATTGAACCCAAGTCTCTGCGGCGCCATTAGCAGCTTCCACCATTATTGATCTATAGATCTGTGATTGGATCAGAAATCCTGTCAGTTTACTGTCAGAAGGAATGTTTAGGCCAGATGATGCATAGATTATTATAATCCCGCTATATAAATGGATTTCCACTAAATTGACAGATGGATTAATAATTTTTTCCTATTGGATGATTAGATTGATTAAAATTCCCATGAGATGAATAATTGGATTGATTATTAATCCAGAGAGGGGAGCGTGGATGGATTATTGCAGTGTGATAAAGTTTTTATCACCTCTAACAGTTTTTGTTGGTTGATCCTCTTTGTCTTAGTTTTCCAGATCTGCAGCAACACTAAACTGGTATTTAAATGTAAAAAATTAATCACTTCTGTGTAAAATTAGTATTTCAATTATTCCATTTTGATAGAAAAATATCCCCCCTAAAATGAGCTTCTAAACGTGAAACAGTGTGAAGGAGCTGCTGCTGTGGAGGCTGGACAGACCAAATGTGACGTTTGGCTCCGGCTGATTCTGCTGTTGGACTCTGAGCTTTGATGTCTGAAGAGTCTGGATGTTTGGACCTGAAATGGTCCAAATCAGCGTCTCTGTTGGGTTGTGAGCAAAGCTTGGTGTTTGAAGCCACTTCCTGTTCAGCCGCTTTGCAGTCGGAGCAGCAATAGAAATATGTATGGTGTCTGGAGATGAAGCCAGAGGTCAGCGGGTCAGGCGCTGGGCTCTCTGACGTCCAGGCTCAGATTAAACCTCACAAAGTAGATTTTTGGGTTGAGAGGAAAACAATCTTTTTTTTTCTAGAACTAAAAAGCAACTTTTAAGGAGAAAACTGTCATTTAAACGGTTAAAATCTCAGAATATGCATAAATATTTGGCATGTATGGCAAAAACCGAAAAACTAATAATATGGAAAAACACATTTCATAAATTTTTGTTGCTGTTTAAAATAGATTGTTTTAGATTTAAGCAGGTGGAGCAATTTTATTGATAAAAAGAAATAATAATACCCCACCGTGCATTACTCTGGAAATAACAAACAAAACATGAGAAACTTTAGATTTCAATAGTTCAAATGATCAATATCTGCATCTGAAGTCTTGAATTAATCATTTCACAGCAAAAAAACAAAGAACAAAATCTTACCAAGTATTTTTGTCTGTTTTCTAATATCTGAATTCACTTGAAACAAAACTAAAGCAACTTACAGGCAACTTTTAGTAGCATATAGCAGCTTCTCTATAATTATTAATAATAATGAAACATAACAATAAAAAATGAGTTCAACTTGCAGTCCTTATAATGAGATCAGTGTCTTTGTTTAATAATCTTCATCCTGGTATTTCTCCCTCGTTATTAATGAATTATTGACTTTTATATGTAAACTTACTTTAGTTTATTTCTCACATATTTGAACTAAACTGTATGATATAATAAGAACAATAACAATAACGCTCGTTGGGATTCAGGTTTTACAGTGAAGAAGGATGAATGTTGCTATGGAAGCTGCTTCTGTTTGGTTGATCAATAATTGTGTTTGTGATCAGTTTCCAGAGGTGATCTCCCTGAACGTGGGCGGAACGCTCTTCACCACGCGCCTGTCCACGCTGCGCCGCTATGACGACACCATGCTGGCCGCCATGTTCAGCGGCCGCCACTACATCCCGCGGGACGCCGAGGGCCGCTACTTCATCGACCGGGACGGCGCTTACTTTGGGTGAGTCCGAGCGGGGCCGGCCGGTTCCGAGCGGGCCGGCCGGTTCCGAGCGGGGCCGGCCGGTTCCGAGCGGGGCCGGCCGGTTCCGAGCGGGGCCGGCCGGTTCCGAGCGGGGCCGGCCGGTTCCGAGCGGGGCCGGCCGGTTCCGAGCGGGCCGGCCGGTTCCGAGCGGGGCCGGCTCAAACGGCGGCATCGTGTTGAAGAAAGTTTTAGTTTGTGAAAATGAAATGTTCTCTGAGAGGCAGCTCGTTAAATTCATGGGGCCGGTCATTGAGAAGGGCTGCGCAGCGTGGCTCCAGTGACGTCACCGCCGGGGATTTTCTGCATGAAGCGGGAAATGAAACCAGGAACAACAGACGAAACATGTTCATGTTTCTCAGAACTTGACTGAGATTCCTGATGAAATAAAACTTTGGACAATTTCTGCAAATTACAAACAAAGCTTTTGGCATAATTATGATGTCACAATTTTCGGTTTACACAGCGTCCTGATCAAAGATGCAATGTGGTGAAGCGCGGCCGCAAGGAGGCGGTAAAGGACCAGATTAAAAATCTCCCCTCTTAGTTTTAAAACAGTTAGTCTCTTTAAAAACAACTTTTTTTATGATTACCTTTTCAATTCTTTGAATTCTTTAAATAGTTTTTAACTTCTTTACTTTTACTGTTTCAACATTAACTTTTAAGTGACTGAGGAAAATGGTTTTATGTCGTAGATCTGTTGCAGATGAATCAAAATGAAGTCATGGTGCACTTCTTATTATATCAGACAGTTAATTATTATTAACTAGAATCACTATGAACTAAATAAGTTTAATCAGACCAGATTTCTCCTGTTTTAGTTCAGTTAGAATCACAAATATCTATATTTGCTAAACACCAAAATCCCAAGAGAGGGAATATGTCAGGTTTAATTATTAATGTCTTTGATCAATTTTTAATTTTGGACTACATGACTTGTGTCAAACCTTGAATTCTAGAATAAAAGACGTCCAATTGACAGAAAATGTTTTCATTTGATGTATGTAAACTTCTGGTTTCAGCTGAACAAAGACTTTATATTTCATTTAGTCTCTAAAAACAGAAATCAGCCAAAATGGAAATTTGGTAGCTCAGTTTTACAAGAAGCAGAGTTTGAAAACCTTTTTTTATTTTTTGACAAACTTAAAACTACCAGAAGCCAGTTGAGTCATTTCAGACCTCAAATTAAATATTAAGAATCAGAATTGACTTTTAATGTGATTACTAAAAAATTGAACCCTCCTTTATTAATTTTAATGTATTTACTGTTTCCTTGGGGTTTTATTGACCTGTTTTTGTTCCGTTCCTGACTGAGGGATTTTCTTCCGTCTGAAGGGACATCCTGAACTTCCTGCGGGAAGGCGAGCTGCCGCAGCGGGACCGGGTCCGGTCTGCCACCAGGAGGCGCAGTACTACGCCATCGGGCCGCTGCTGGACCGGCTGGAGGAGACGCAGCCTCTGACCGGGGAGAAGGTCCGGCAGGCCTTCCTCGACCTGCTGCCCTACTACAGAGGTCTGACGCTAACACGGATAGCCGCTAGCTTTGCTAACACAGCTAGCTTTGCTAACACGGCTAGTCGCTAGCTTTGCTAACACAGCTAGCTTTGCTAACATGGCTAGCCGCTAGCTTTGCTAACACAGCTAGCTTTGCTAAACACGGCTAGCCGCTAGCTTTGCTAACATGGCGAGCGACTAGCTTCACAATAGTGACACGTCAAAGCGGCCTTCATGGCTACAGTTGGTCTAAATGTCTGAAAAGTGTGGCGTACTTCTGTCTCTTCTGGGTGGCTCTCTGCTACAGGGTGACCATGAATCCTTAAAAAGTCTTAAATTCATGTGTCTAAAATGAAAGCCTTAACACATCAGATCACTTTAAAAACTAAGGAAAAGCCAGGCAGCTAAGCTAAGCTAACAGTGGTCATGTAGGCTACACAGCCGTCGTTAAACCATTAGCATGTTTGCTCTTTTACAATGTAGAAACCTCAGCCAGCTGCCATGAACAGTGAAGCCATTCGAGCTTCACGCAGAAAAACTTTTTTAAAAATCCTTTATTTATAGCAAAGAGCCTGATGAGCCGAGGATTCTGGGTAAAATCACCATTAGCCAGAGGAAAATCTGGCTTTAAGCAGATGAATCTGTTATTATCAATGATTATTACATGATGAGAGCTAAGATGATAAGTATAGTTACAGTATTATTACAGGCTCTGCTGCAGAAGCTGCTCCTGTAGTTGTAATGATGTGTAGCCATAGCAAGGCAGCGTTATCAGTTACTATGTTTATGTTTTTATATTTAGCCTTTAGCTGCTGAGCGTGCTTCTGATA
Organism: Poeciliopsis prolifica; assembly: GCF_027474105.1. Taxonomy (NCBI): domain Eukaryota; kingdom Metazoa; phylum Chordata; class Actinopteri; order Cyprinodontiformes; family Poeciliidae; genus Poeciliopsis; species Poeciliopsis prolifica. The sequence goes on along the minus strand of NW_026562408.1, from coordinate 209,103 downwards.
AAAGTTACCGAACATTGACGTGTTTAGACTGAACCGCTGTGATTTCAGACAATCTGGAGCGCATCGTGGAGATCGCCAAGCTGCGGGCGATGCAGAAGAAGGCGCGCTTCGCCAAGCTCAAGGTGTGCGTCTACAAGGAGGAGACGCCCATCACGCCGTACGAGCGGCCGCTCTTCAACTCGCTGCGCTTCGAGCGCCGCGCGACGCCAAGCTGTTCGAGCACTGCGACGTGGACGTGTCGTTCGGGCCGTGGGAGGCCGTGGCCGACGTCTACTGCTGCACTGCATCGTGGGCGACCTCGGCGGCAGAGCAGCAGTGCATCGGCGTCTGCGACAAGCACCCATCAACCACTACTACTGCAAGAGGCCCATCTACGAGTTCAAGATCACCTGGTGGTGAAAGGTGGAGCGGAACCAGGACCAGGACCAGGACCTGACCCGAAACAGGACCAGGACCAGAACCCAGGACCAGAACCTGACCCGAACCAGAACCAGGACTAGGACCAGAACCAGGACCAGGACCAGAACCATGACCCAACCCGAACCAGAACCAGGACCAGGACCAGAACCATGACCCGAACCAGGACCAGGACCAGGACCTGACCCGACCCGAACCAGAACCAGGACCAGAACCAGGACCAGAACCAGAACCATGACCTGAACCAGGACCAGGACCTGACCCGACCCGAACCAGAACCAGGACCAGAACCAGGACCAGAACCAGGACCAGAACCAGAACCATGACCCGAAACAGGACCAGGACCAGAACCAGGACCAGAACCATGACCTGACCCGAACCAGAACCAGAACCAGGACCAGGACCAGAACCAGGACCAGAACCAGAACCATGACCTGAACCAGGACCAGGACCAGAACCAGGACCAGAACCAGAACCAGGACCAGAACCATGACCTGACCCGAACCAGAACCAGGACCAGAACCAGGACCAGGACCAGGACCAGAACCATGACCCGACCCGAACCAGAACCAGGACCAGAACCAGGACCAGGACCCGAACCAGGACCAGAACCAGGACCAGAACCAGGACCAGAACCATGACCGAACCGAACAGAACCAGGACCAGAACCAGGACCAGGACCAGAACCAGAACCAGGACCAGGACCAGAACCAGGACCAGAACCAGGACCAGGACCAGAACCAGGACCAGGACCAGAACCAGGACCAGGACCAGAACCAGGACCAGAACCAGGACCAGGACCAGAACCAGGACCAGAACCAGGACCAGGACCAGAACCAGGACCAGAACCAGGACCAGAACCAGGACCAGGACCATGACCCGACCCGAACCAGAACCAGGACCAGGACCAGAACCAGGACCAGAACCAGGACCAGAACCAGGACCAGAACCAGGACCAGAACCAGAACCAGGACCAGAACCAGGACCAGGACCAGGACCAGAACCAGGACCAGAACCAGGACCAGAACCAGAACCAGAACCAGGACCAGAACCAGGACCAGAACCATGACCCGACCCAAACCAGAACCAGGACCAGAACCAGGACCAGGACCAGAACCAGGACCAGAACCAGGACCAGCACCCAAACCAGAACCAGGACCAGGACCAGAACCAGGACCAGGACCAGGACCAGAACCAGGACCAGGACCAGAACCAGGACCAGAACCAGAACCAGGACCAGAACCAGGACCAGAACCAGGACCAGAACCAGGACCAGAACCAGGACCAGGACCAGCACCCAAACCAAACCAGGACCTGACCCGAAACAGAACCAGGACCAGAACCAGGACCAGAACCATGACCAGGACCAGGACCAGGACCCGAACCAGAACCAGCACCTGAACCAGAACCATGACCCGACCCGAACCAGAACTAAGACCAGAACCAGGACCAGAACCAGAACGCAGCGCGGCTTTTGACTCTGTTTTCTATTCAGACTGACAGGATTTTACAATGTGAGCCTTTAAAATCTGCTTCCTGTTTCCTCCAAGCTTTTAGTTTGCTGTGGTTAAAACAGAAACATGAGAACGGCAGAGTGTTGGGGCAGACGGGGACCATTTTTAATAAAAGGATTAGCAGATTAAAAACACAATAAAGTCATAAAACGACCAGAAAAGTTATTTTCCTCTGTGAGGGACAGCGGCAACGTTCTGCTACCAACGATGATCTGATGCTGAGATATTTCATATCTGTAAAAACAACATGCTCAACATTCCTTCTTGAGATGTTTTGTTAGAAAACGACTTCATTCTGACAATAATTTGACTTTATTGTCGCCCAGATTTTCTCCCATTTGGGGTTTTATTCTGGCTTTTCCACGCCGCGTTTCAGACAAACATTTGAACGTTTTGGGGCTACAAATGTTTCAGTTCATCTCTGGATCTGTTCTGTTCAGTCGGCTCCAAATTACTACAAATGACATGAAACCCACCCAAGTTAACTGCAGTTAAACATTTTGAGGCGACAGTGGGAAGAAACCAGACGGTTCTCCTGGCTGAACAGGAAGCGACACAGAAACCAGATTTATCAGGTGGAAAAAGAAAAACCGTGATCCTGCCAACAATCCTTTCTGTGGGGAGGAAAACGAAAACTTTAATTGAACACGCATCAGTTTCCCGTTCAGGCCGAACCGCAGCTTCCTTTCACCCGATAGACCCAGCAGCTATGCAAAGGCGGCAGAATGAAGCAGACTTCCTGTTGTCCATGCTGGAGCCGTTGTTTTCATGTTTGCTGAAGCCACATCGTCTTCAGTCCGTTTCTCAGAACTTTCCCGTCGGCATCGGGATTCGCTGGTTTCCGTTTGGAGGAGTAGCCTTGGAACGCCCTAACGCCTCCCGTCCTGATCAATGGATGAAATGAATCGGGATGGATAGCGATCCATCGGCAGCGTTTTGTTCCATGTTGTGATGCGAAGTCAGATGTGAAATTTTCCTGTAGGTTTTGTGAACTGTGAGAAATATGTTCTTTATGCTGGGAAGGTTCAGCGTGTTTTTGTCTCATCATCACTACAGTAAGGAGATTCTCTGTTTTAAGGGAGAGATTTGACGGTGAATTTTTGCAGCCACTCTAGATGTTTGAAGTTTATTAGAAAATAGCGCCACCTTCAGGGAGAATTTTTTTTTTTAAAGCTTTTTGTCATTTCCATCACTTGAGTCCTGCTGTACTTGACTATTACTGAACGTATTACGGATGATGTACGTATTATGTTTGGTCACATCAATTGTTTTAACTGATTATTAGAATCTTTGATCAGATTTGATTAATTTGCCACATAATACTGAAGCACTACATTCTTCCCCTGAAACATGACTAATCTTTATGACTTCCAGTGTTTTTAATGTTTTTATATCACTGTTTATGTTTGTTTTAGCTTCTGGGAAGCTCCAGATCTCTAGTTGTCTTTTCTTTGTCTGTATTTAAAAAATGGAAACAATTTTTATGTTGTACAATAAAACGGTTTAACTGCAGTAGAATTTCTCTGCTTTTATTTCTTAAGTTTTGTGGAAAACATTGACAAAAGGTGTGCATACATACACACACACTATATATATAGTTGTAGTGGATAAACATCAGAGGAAAGCCGTTGTGGTAGATGTAGCAATACCAAGTGATTGCAACATCAGGAAAAAGGAGAAACTGGAGAAATACCAGGGCCTCAGGGAAGAACTGGAGAGGGCCTGGAAGGTGAAGACCACAGTGGTGCCTGTGGTCATCGGGGCCCTCGGGGCAGTAACCCCCAAACTGGAGCAGTGGCTACAACAGATCCCAGGAACAACATCAGACATCTCAGTCCAGAAATGTGCAGCAGTCCTTGGCACAGCCAAGATACTGCAGGACCCTCAAGCTCCCAGGCCTCTGGTAGAGGACCATATATAGATCTATGTATATAGATCTATATATATAGATCTATATATCCTCTGGTAGAGGACCCGAGCTCAGAGGATAAGAACCACCCGCGTGGGGTGAGAAGGGAATATATATATATATATATATATATATATATATATATTCTAAATAAACAGACTTGTTTATTTCATACTCTTAAATCCTGCTCTTTTGCATTTAAATAATTTAGTTCAGGTCTATATCAGTACAACCAAAACAATTGGGTTAATCAGTTATGTAAG
>NW_026562408.1:5000-200000 GCF_027474105.1 Poeciliopsis prolifica | reverse complement strand
AGAGGTCCATAAAGGATTTTCAGGAAATAACAAGTTAGCAAAATGTGGTTTTACAGATGATCAGAAAAAAACAACATCTCAATCTAAACCTTTTTATGTACAAGCCAGCAATTGCACCGCAGTACAGCATGCTGCTACAGAAAGTTAGAAAAGTAGTAGCTTACTTTAGAAGTTAAGGCAAAACTTGTGATTTATGTTTTTTGTAACATTTTAGGACCTAAATGAAATAAAAGAGATGAAACTGAAGCTAGCGTTAGCTTTGCTTCAATGCTGTAATGGAGTGTTATTCCACTGGAAGACCTTTAAAGCTCACATGATTCCCTGTTTAAAATCTGAGACATTGATTGATTTATTGCTGTTAGCTCTTTGTCAAACATAATATTAATAGTGTGATGAGTGTTTTCAGGGTTGGTGCTGCTTTCAAAGTCACAGTGATGAAAGCGAGACGCTGCTGCTGTCAGAGGCGAAGCAGCATGGAAACATCAGCTGAGCTTATTGACAGAATATCTCACATGTTGAAAATCTTATTCCATTTTTCTTATAGAAAAGTTGCACAAAGGGAATTTAACGTGGTAAATGAGTCAGCAGGCCTGAATAATTAGGGATATGAATGATGTGGGAAAACTAATTATGTAGAATGAATCCAATATCCAACAAATCTCTCTGGGATTGAAACTGTTTCTGCTGATCCAATCAGCAGCTGTTGATTAGATCAACATCAAACAAGCTGCAGATTTCTGAATCCACATGTTGCTGAACATATAGATTCAGAACCTGAAGTCTGGCAGGCCAGAGTTTTTCTCAGGAAGTTGGTACTTGGAGGCAATTTGGCTGCCAGCCACACACCCGCCTCACCCGGTTCACCCAGTTCACCCGGTTCACCCAGTTCACCCGGTTCACCCGGTTCACCCGGTTCACCCAGTTCACCCGGTTCACCCAGTTCACCCAGTTCACCCGCCTCACCCAGTTCACTCGCCTCACCTGGTTCACCCAGTTCACCCGCCTCACCCAGATCACTCGCCTCACCCACTTCACCCGCCTCATCCGGTTCACCCAGTTCACCCGCCTCACCCAGTTCACTCGCCTCACCCGGTTCACCCGGCTCACCCGCCTCACCCACTTCACCCGCCTCACCCGGTTCACCCAGTTCACCCGCCTCACCCAGTTCACTCGCCTCACCCAGTTCACCCGGTTTCACCCGGTTCACCCAGTTCACCCAGTTCACCCGGCTCACCCGCCTCACCCACTTCACCCGCCTCACCCGGTTCACCCAGTTCACCCGCCTCACCCAGTTCACCCGGTTCACCCAGTTCACCCGCCTCACCCAGTTCACCCGGTTCACCCAGTTCATCCGGTTCACCAAGTTCACCCGGTTCACCCAGTTCACCCGCCTCACCCACTTCACCCGCCTCACCGGTTCACCCAGTTCACCCGCCTCACCCAGTTCACTCGCCTCACCCAGTTCACCCGGTTCACCCGGTTCACCCAGTTCACCCGGCTCACCCAGTTCACCCGGTTCACCCGGTTCACCCGGTTCACCCAGTTCACCCGCCTCACCCAGTTCACTCGCCTCACCCGGTTCACCCGCCTCACCCAGTTCACTCGCCTCACCCGGTTCACCCAGTTCACCCGCCTCACCCAGTTCACCCGTTCACCCGGTTCACCCAGTTCACCAAGTTCACCCGGTTCACCCAGTTCACCCGCCTCACCCAGTTCACCCGGTTCACCCAGTTCATCCGGTTCACCCGGTTAGGATTTCCTCCAGCTAGGCAGTAACTAGCTACTTTTACTCAGTTCCATTTTTGCAAAACATTCACTTTTAGGAGTACTTTTACTATGCTGTACTTTTTACTTTTACTTGAGTCATATTTTTCTGAGTTATTATAAATTACTGCAGGTTCGGTGAATAACTTCACTGAATGAAAAAGCGTCAGATGAAAAAAACTTTGTTTTGTTTTAAATGTTTTTATTTTCTACCTGCTGAAAATACTATATTATATTTACATAAATATTTTTATGATTCACTTCCTGAATGTGTTATTTTGTCATCATGTTATTGATTTATTATTAAATCATAAATAAAGTGTATATTAAGCTATGCAGGCATTATAAATAACATTGATTATTATTCTTATTCTTATTATTATTATTATTGATTTTTTCCTTTATTTAACCAGGTAAACCACGTTGAGATCTAGATCTCAATTTCTAGACGGAACCGGCAGAAAGTCTGCAAAGCAGCAACCTGGTTACAGAATAAATTATTATTATTATTATTATTATATCCATCCATCCATTCATCCATCTTATTCAGGTCGGGTCGTTTCCCAGCCTCTTGTTTAAGCTTCTCCAGGGGAATCCCAAGGCGTTCCCAGGCCAGCAGAAGATCATTGTCTCTCCAGCATGTCCTGGACTTCCATTCCTCCCGGTGGGATGACTGCGCTTCTCTCTCAGGGAGCCCAGCCACCCTACGGAAAAAACCAATTTCGGCCGCTTGTATCCGCGATCTCGTTCTTTCAGCCATGACCCAAAGCTCATGACCAGAGATGAGGGTAGGGACGTAGATCGACCGGTAAATCGAGAGCTTCTCTTTTTGACTCAGCTCTCTCTTCACCCCGACGGACCGGTACAGCGCCGCTTCACGGCGGACGCTGCGCCAATCCGCCTGTCGATCTCCCGCTCCCTTTTTCCCTCATTGGTGAACAAGATCCAGAGATACTTGAACTGCTCCACTTGGGGCAGGAGAAGCACTCTACCCTTTTCCGGCTCAAGACCACGGCCTCGGATTTGGAGGCACTGATCCTCATCTCGGCCGCTTCACCCTCGGCTGCAAACCGCTCCAGCGAGAGCTGCAGGTCACGACCTGATGAAGCCAACAGGACCACATCATGCACAAAAAGCAGAGGATCAAAGGTCACGGTGGCCTTTGATCCTCTGGTTACCAAAACGGATCCCCTCAACACCCTGGCTGCGCCCAGAAATTCTGTCTATAAAAGTAATGAACAGAATCGGTGACAAAGGGCAGCCCTGGAGGAGACCAACTCTCACCGGAAACGAACCCAACTTATTGCCGGCAATGCGGACCAGACTCTGACACCGGTCAGACAGGGACCTGACAGCCCGTATCAAAGGGCCCGGTACCCCATACTCCCGGAGAACTCCCCACAGGGATCCCCGAGAGACACGGTCGAACGCCTTCTCCAAGTCCACAAAACACATGTGGACCAGTTGGGCGAACTCCCAGAACCCTCCTGGACCCTGCTGAGGGTGCAGAGCTGGTCCAGTGTTCCACAACCAGGACGAAAATCACACTGCTCTTCCTGAATCCGAGGTTCGACTATCTAAAGGACCCTCCTCTCCAGGACCCCCAAATAGACCTCGCTAAAGAGACTTAAGAGTGTGACCCCACTATAATTGGAGCACACCCTCCAACCCCCTTTTTAAACGGGTACCACCACACCAGTCTGCCAGTTCAGGGGAACTGCCCCGATGTCCAATGCGATATTGCAGAGTCACGTCAACCAACACAACCCTACAACATCCAGAGCCTTAAGGAACTCCAGGAGCTTTTTAACCACCTTGGTGACCTCATCCCCAAAGATTGGGGAGCCCAATCCAGAGTCCCCAGAGACTAGAAAGCCCGATCCAGAGTCCCCAGAGACTAGAGAGCCCGATCCAGAGTCCCCAGAGATTGGAAAGCCCGATCCAGAGTCCCAGAGACTAGAGAGCCCGATCCAGAGTCCCCAGAGACTAGAAAGCCCGATCCAGAGTCCCCAGAGACTAGAAAGCCCGATCCAGAGTCCCCAGAGATTGGAAAGCCCGATCCAGAGTCCCCAGAGACTAGAGAGCCCGATCCAGAGTCAGGCTCTCTAGTCTCAGTTTCCTCAATGGAAGGCATGTTGGAGGTATTGAGGAGGACTTTCAAGTATTCTGCCCACCGACCCACAACGTCCCGAGTCGAGATCAGCAGCACAGCATCCCACTATAAACAGTGTTGGTGCTGCTTATTATTATTACTATTCTTATAGGGTCCTGTTAGGGTTGACATTTTGTCAAATGATATATTTAGAATAATCAATATGTATATTGATGGATGTCCCAGTAATTATTAATAAATCGTCTCTTTGTCATGTTTTGGTTGTTGAAGGTGAACCCAAATGCAGAGAAGCAGCAGCAGCTACTGAGTCTTCAGATGATTTAACGATGAATGGTAGAAATAATGATGGGAACTTACAAAAATACAAAATCCAAGGTTGAAAAAAACAAACAAACCAGAAAATCAAACCAGGAGACACATGGAGAAAACAAGGAAACCCAGAGGAAAATGAGGATCTGATGGAGGAAAGAAAGTCTGATGAACTAAGAGAGAAAGACATGAGGGAAACAGAAATGAGGCTGATTGAACAACAACAAGAACTAAGGAACATAGAGCTAGAGAAACTAGATGATCTCAACAAAGAAATAACCAAACTAGAATTACTAAAGGAAGACTAAACCTAAAGTGACAAACTAAGAAAACACTAGGAGTTGACTTACCTGGAACCACTAAAGAAAAGTGAGGCTGAACCCAAACTGACTGATTAGAGGCTGAAACAAAAATTCAATCAAATAAACTGGAATCACTGAAGAAAAGTCCAGATACAAGGAAACAGAACCGAAGGAACTAAAGACTGAAACCAGCTAGAAACACCATGAAGGATGAAAATAATGAAAACAATTCTAATAACACTAAATAACCTCAATTAATAAAACTGAAATGAAGGGCAAAGTAAAACATTTGTATTGTTGTTATTTTCAATTTTGTGTGTAAAACACCAGAATTTGGAAATAATTGACTTTGTTCTGTGATGATGTCATGATTGAAAATGAATCAGAGGATCTGATCTTTTAAGCAGATGCTTTATCTTGGTCATTTCTTTGTTCTTTTTACTTCTGCCTGAGGAAACGTTGGTTCCTCTGACTGACTGTGACGTTTGCTTTCTGCTAATTGCAGCAGCCGTTTAGCTTCTTGAAAACTGCAGCCACGGTTTGTCTGAGGGTAAATTATGCGCGATGGCTTCAGGGTGTTTTCCTCTGGGATCGGAGCGACATGCCCCTCCGTCTTGATCAGACTATTTTTATCCTCCTGACTTTCCCAGCTGATTCTCTGGCGGCTCTTTGAATCCGCTGCTCCACCGTCTGATCTGAGCTTCACTTTGACTCCCAGCAGCTTCACTGCGATTCTCTGAGCTGCTAAACAAGGCTTCAGCAAACGCTCTGCAGAAACCGAAGAGCTGAGAACGATTCTAACGTGGTGGAGCTCAGCTGTTCAGAACCATAAATAGCTCCGGCTTCCTCCTGATTCGGACCACATCTGGTTCTGCCTCAGCAGACCGACCTGAATCAAACCACTGAAGCTCTCAGCCCACATCCTGCTGCAGGACAAACTCAGCAGCACCAAGAGCAGAACCAAGAGCAGAACCAAGAGCAGAACCTCTGTGGTTCTGACAGACCTGATGAGGAGATTTAAAGTGTTACGGGTTCAGCCAGCAGCAACCCAGAGACAGCTTTTATTTTCTGGTTGAAATAACCGGAATAAAAGATGAAAATGTCGTTAATTCAGGCTGGAAGCAGCAAAAGTCTTGGAAACCATTTCTAGTCTTCCCCATTTTTTTTTTGGGTGATTTTCATAACTTCATGTAAACATCAACAAAAGTAAAGAAAAACAACACGCCCCAAATCAACAAGGAGCATGGCAGTGTCCACCTGAAAACACACACACACACACACACACAAACACACACACACACACACACACACACACACACACACACACACACACACACACACACACACACACACACACACACACACACACACACCATAAATTGCAGGCACACATTCCCAGAGGAGTCGAAACTGGATGGATGGATGATGGATGATGGATGATGGATGGATGGATGATGGATGATGGATGGATGATGGATGATGATGGATGGATGATGGATGATGATGGGATGGATGGATGGATGATGGATGGATGATGGATGATGGATGGATGGATGATGGAGGGATGGATGGATGGATGATGGATGATGGATGGATGATGGATGGATGGATGGATGGATGGATGATGGATGGATGATGGATGGATGATGATGATGATGATGGATGGATGATGATGGATGGATGGATGATGGATGATGGATGATGGATGATGGAGGGATGGATGGATGGATGATGGATGATGGATGGATGATGGATGGATGATGGATGGATGGATGATGGATGGATGATGGATGGATGGATGGATGATGGATGATGGATGGATGGATGGATGATGGATGGATGGATGATGGATGGATGGGATGATGGATGGATGATGGATGGATGATGGATGGATGATGGATGGATGGATGGATGGATGATGGATGGATGAGGATGGATGGATGATGGATGATGGATGGATGGATGGATGGATGATGGATGATGGATGGATGGATGATGGAGGATGATGGATGGATGATGGATGATGGATGGATGATGGATGGATGATGGATGGATGATGGATGGATGATGGATGGATGATGGATGGATGGATGGATGATGGGATGATGGATGGATGATGATGGATGGATGGATGGATGGATGATGATGGATGGATGGATGGAGGGATGGATGGATGGATGATGGATGATGGATGGATGATGGATGGATGGATGATGGATGGATGATGGATGATGGATGGATGATGGATGATGGATGGATGGATGGATGATGGATGGATGGATGATGGATGGATGGATGGATGATGATGGATGGATGATGGATGGATGATGGATGGATGATGGATGATGGATGGATGATGGATGGATGATGGATGGATGATGGATGATGGATGATGGATGGATGATGGATGGATGGATGATGGATGATGGATGGATGGATGGATGGATGATGGATGGATGATGGATGGATGATGATGATGGATGGATGGATGATGATGGATGATGGATGGATGATGGATGGATGGATGGATGATGGATGGATGGATGGATGATGGATGGATGATGGATGGATGATGGATGGATGGATGGATGGATGGATGGATGATGGATGGATGATGGATGGATGGATGGATGATGGATGATGGATGGATGGATGATGGATGGATGATGGATGGATGATGGATGATGGATGGATGGATGATGGATGATGGATGGATGATGGATGGATGGATGGATGATGGATGGATGATGGATGGATGGATGGATGATGGATGATGGATGGATGATGGAGGATGGATGGATGATGGATGGATGGTGATGGATGGATGATGGATGATGATGGATGGATGGATGGATGATGGATGATGGATGGATGATGGATGGATGGATGATGGATGGATGGATGGATGATGGATGGATGATGGATGATGGATGGATGATGATGGATGGATGGATGATGATGGATGATGGGATGATGGATGGATGATGGATGGATGATGGATGGATGGATGGATGATGGATGGATGATGATGGATGGAGGGATGATGGATGGATGATGGATGGATGATGGATGGATGATGGATGGATGGATGGATGATGGATGATGGATGGATGATGGATGGATGGATGATGGATGGATGATGGATGGATGATGGATGGATGGATGGATGATGGATGGATGATGGATGGATGATGGATGGATGATGGATGATGGATGGATGATGGATGGATGATGGATGGATGGATGATGGATGATGGATGGATGATGGATGATGGATGGATGGATGATGGAGGGATAGATGGATGGATGATGGATGGATGATGGATGATGATGGATGGATGGATGGATGATGGATGGATGATGGATGGATGGATGATGGATGATGGATGGATGATGGATGGATGATGGATGGATGGATGATGAATGGATGGATGATGGATGGATGGATGGATGATGGATGGATGATGGATGATGGATGATGGATGATGGAGGGATGGATGATGGATGGATGATGGATGGATGATGGATGATGGATGGATGGATGGATGATGGATGGATGGATGATGGAGGATGGATGATGGATGGATGATGGATGGATGATGGATGATGGATGGATGGATGATGGATGATGGATGGATGATGGATGGATGGATGGATGATGGATGGATGATGGATGGATGGATGGATGATGGATGATGGATGGATGATGGATGGATGATGGATGGATGATGGATGGATGGATGATGGATGGATGATGGATGGATGATGGATGGATGATGGATGATGGATGATGGATGGATGGATGGAGGGATGATGGATGGATGATGGATGGATGATGGATGGATGGATGGATGATGGATGATGGATGGATGATGGATGGATGGATGGATGATGGATGATGGATGGATGATGGATGATGGATGGATGGATGGATGGATGATGGATGGATGATGGATGGATGGATGATGGATGATGGATGGATGATGGATGGATGGATGGATGATGGATGGATGATGGATGATGGATGGATGGATGATGGATGGATGATGGATGATGGATGGATGGATGATGGATGGATGATGGATGGATGGATGATGGATGATGGATGGATGATGGATGATGGATGGATGATGATGGATGGATGATGGAGGATGGATGGATGATGGATGGATGATGGATGATGGATGGATGATGGATGGATGATGGATGATGGATGGATGGATGGATGATGGATGGATGATGGATGATGGATGGATGATGGATGGATGATGGATGGATGATGGATGATGGATGATGGATGATGGATGGATGATGGATGATGGATGATGGATGGATGATGGATGGATGATGGATGGATGATGGATGGATGATGGATGATGGATGGATGATGGATGGATGATGGATGATGGATGGATGATGGATGATGGATGATGGATGGATGATGGATGGATGATGGATGGATGGATGATGGATGATGGTGGATGATGGATGGATGGATGGATGATGGATGATGGATGGATGGATGATGGATGGATGATGGATGATGATGATGGATGATGGATGATGGATGGATGATGGATGGATGATGGATGGATGGATGATGGATGATGGATGATGATGGATGGATGGATGATGGTTGATGGATGATGGATGGATGGATGGATGATGGATGATGGATGATGGATGGATGATGATGATGGATGATGATGGATGATGGATGGATGATGGATGATGGATGATGGATGGATGATGGATGGATGGATGGATGATGGATGATGGATGATGGATGGATGATGGATGATGGATGATGATGGATGATGGATGGATGATGGATGGATGATGGATGAGGATGGATGATGGATGATGGATGATGGATGGATGATGGATGGATGATGGATGATGGATGGATGGATGGATGATGGATGGATGATGGATGGATGATGGATGGATGATGGATGATGGATGGATGATGGATGATGGATGATGGATGGATGATGGAGGATGGATGATGGATGGATGATGGATGATGGATGGATGATGGATGGATGATGGATGATGGATGATGGATGGATGGATGATGATGGATGATGGATGGATGATGGATGATGGATGGATGGATGATGGATGGATGATGATGATGGATGATGGATGGATGATGGATGATGGATGATGGATGATGGATGGATGATGGATGATGGATGATGGATGATGGATGGATGATGGATGGATGATGGATGATGGATGATGGATGGATGATGGATGATGGATGGATGATGGATGGATGATGGATGATGGATGATGGATGATGGATGATGGATGGATGATGGATGGATGATGGATGGATGATGGATGGATGATGGATGATGGATGGATGATGGATGATGGATGATGGGATGGATGATGGATGGATGATGGATGGATGATGGATGATGGATGGATGATGGATGGATGATGGATGATGGATAGATGATGGATGATGGATGATGGATGGATGATGGATGATGATGGATGATGGATGATGGATGGATGATGGATGATGGATGGATGATGGATGGATGGATGGATGGATGATGGATGATGGATGGATGATGGATGATGGATGGATGGATGATGGATGGATGGATGGATGATGGATGATGGATGGATGATGGATGGATGATGGATGGATGATGGATGGATGGATGATGGATGATGGATGGATGATGGATGGATGGATGGATGATGGATGGATGGATGATGGATGGATGGATGATGGATGGATGATGGATGATGGATGGATGGATGATGGATGGATGATGGATGGATGGATGATGGATGGATGGATGATGATGGATGATGGATGGATGATGGATGGATGATGGATGATGGATGGATGATGGATGATGGATGGATGATGGATGATGGATGATGGATGGATGATGGATGATGGATGATGGATGATGGATGGATGATGGATGATGGATGATGGATGGATGATGATGGATGATGGATGGATGATGGATGGATGATGGATGATGGATGGATGATGGATGATGGATGATGGATGGATGATGGATGGATGATGGATGGATGGATGGATGATGGATGATGGATGGATGGATGGATGGATGATGATGGATGATGGATGGATGGATGATGGATGGATGATGGATGGATGATGGATGGATGATGGCTGATGGATGGATGATGGATGGATGATGGATGGATGGATGATGGATGATGGATGATGGATGGATGATGGATGGATGGATGGATGGATGATGGATGGATGGATGGATGATGGATGATGGATGATGGATGATGATGGATGGATGATGGATGGATGATGGATGATGGATGGATGATGGATGATGGATGATGGATGGATGATGGATGGATGGATGGATGATGGATGATGGATGGATGATGGATGATGGATGGATGATGGATGGATGATGATGATGGATGGATGATGGATGATGGATGATGGATGATGATGGATGATGGATGATGGATGGATGATGGATGATGGATGGATGATGGATGGATGATGGATGATGGATGATGGATGATGGATGATGGATGGATGATGGATGATGGATGATGGATGGATGATGGATGATGGATGGATGATGGATGGATGATGGATGATGGATGGATGATGGATGGATGATGGATGATGGATGGATGATGGATGATGGATGATGGATGATGGATGGATGATGGATGATGGATGATGGATGGATGATGGATGATGGATGGATGATGGATGATGGATGATGGATGGATGATGGATGATGGATGATGGATGGATGATGGATGGATGATGGATGATGGATGATGGATGATGGATGGATGATGGATGGATGATGGATGGATGATGGATGGATGATGGATGGATGATGGATGATGGATGATGGATGGATGATGGATGGATGATGGATGGATGATGGATGATGGATGGATGATGGATGATGGATGGATAGATGATGGATGATGGATGATGGATGGATGATGGATGGATGATGGATGATGGATGGATGATGGATGAGG
Source organism: Poeciliopsis prolifica (assembly GCF_027474105.1). Taxonomy (NCBI): domain Eukaryota; kingdom Metazoa; phylum Chordata; class Actinopteri; order Cyprinodontiformes; family Poeciliidae; genus Poeciliopsis; species Poeciliopsis prolifica. Next base: position 188,480 of record NW_026562408.1, on the reverse strand, counting down.
GATGATGGATGATGGATGATGGATGATGGATGATGGATGGATGATGGATGGATGATGGATGGATGATGGATGATGGATGGATGGATGATGGATGATGGGATGGATGATGGATGAGGGATGGATGGATGATGGATGGATGGATGATGGATGGATGATGGATGGATGATGGGATGGATGGATGATGGATGATGGATGGATGGATGATGGATGATGGATGATGGATGGATGATGGATGGATGATGGATGATGGATGGATGATGGATGATGGATGATGGATGATGGATGGATGATGGATGGATGATGGATGATGGATGGATGATGGATGATGGATGATGGATGATGATGGATGGATGATGGATGGATGGATGATGGATGATGGATGATGGATGGATGATGGATGGATGATGATGGATGGATGATGGATGGATGGATGATGGATTTTTCTGCTACCAGGAGAAACGAGCCGCAGTAACAAGTTTTAACCGTTGAAAATAAATGTTTTTCACAATCGATCCTGTCTAAAGCAAAGTTCAGAGTTCAGCAAAACATCCAGCGCAGTCTTCTCTCCAACGCCCACTCAGTATGTATTTTAAATTAATGCTGGGTTTTACAGTTTGAAAGATATTTTGTTTCACAAGAAACTAGTATGTTTTCTGTGCTGCAGAAAAACACTCAATACTAGATGTACAAGTACATGCCAATAAATTCAGTGTTTTGTTTGTCAGATTGATGTTGAACAGTTTTCATGAAGCTCACGATGTAATAAAAATGTTTTAGTTGTTTTGATATAATTTTTAAATCTTAAATGTCATGTTTACATTAGCTTTCAGTCGGTTAGTGTTATTAATTAAGAGATCTAAAAAACAATATATGTTATTAATTATGCAATGAGTTTCACTTTATTGAATTACTGAAAAACATTATTTACTGAGACTTTCCTGCAGGAGGGATTCTGTTGAAAATCTGTCAACACAATTCAAACTAAACCTTTAAATTATAAATTGCTTTTGATATTTTTCTTAAAATCATCTTTTTAGTTGTTTTTCTATGTACTTTTTAAATTATTTTCTGTTAATTGATGACCTCAGACTCTAGTTTCCCATTAACCCAATCCTTATAGAAACGAGCAAAAATAAACGAGCAGCTGTTGAAGTTGCAATACTTATTGCAATATAAGGACTGAATATTTTACATATTTGTTCAAATGATCCTATCAGTGCATTATCTGTTCAGATTATCTGTCACCATGTTGTTGGTTTCACAAAACATTTACTTAGTTTCTGCAGCTTCAGATCAACTTTGGATCCCAAATCCTCGTTTGCAGGCTGCAGCCTCTGCTGCAGGCTCTGCTGCAGCCTGTGCTGCAGGCTCTGCTGCAGCCTCTGCTGCAGGCTCTGCTGCAGCCTCTGTGGCTGCGGGACGCCACATGTTTCGCTGAATCTTCACTCTGGACTTTAAACCAAGGAGAGACGCAGCGTCTGGATTTGTCTTCACACAGGAAACGTGTCAAACTGACGTCCTCTGGGTCGTTCTGGAAACAGGCTGCATTGTGTTTCCATCTGATCTATTTCATATAAACGTAACAGGAATTCATTACATGATCTGAGTTATTGGACTTAAAAGAAAAGCAACAATTACTGTAACAGTTGAGATCCTTTCTAACTTTTAGTTCCTGCTCAGATATAGACTTAGACTTGTACTTTATTGATCCCTTGGGAAGACTCCTTCAGGAAATTGAAGTTACCAGCAGATCAGTCAAAAAAGTGGCACACAGTGAGCATACGCAAAAGAATACAAAAAAATACAAATTAAATACAAGGTACACAGTAAATGTAATGAGAATATAAATACAACACAAAAGGAAAATATAGCAATTTGGTGGATAGATTGACCAGTGATATGGTATTGCACTGTATGGTTTGGCCTGATAAGTATGGAGTTCACATTTGTAGAAAAACTACTCCTTCTTCCCTCTGTCCTGTGTCACCTCCGACCCCCCAGTGAGGAGTTGTACAGTCTGAAGGCGTGGGGACAAAGGAGTTCTTGAATCTATTGGTCCGGCACTTGGGAAGCAGCAGTCTGTCACTGAACAGGCTCCTCTGGCTGCTGATGACGGCATGTAGAGGGTGGCTGCTATCGTCCATGATGTCCAGCAGTTTGTTCAGTGTTTGTTCATCCATCCATCATCCATCCAATGTCCTATTGATTTAACTTAATGAAATTACAGAATTTATATCTGCTGCTGTTTTCAAATGCATAATGTTTAATTTTTAAGTATGTAAAATATCCCACAGATTTCTCCTGCTAGACGGCAGAGGGAAGGATTCAAACCGAATCCTGAGGCTGCATTCACATTAGACCTGTTTGGTCCACTTTATCCTGACTCTGGTCCATTTGCCTAAGTGTGAACGCTAACCGACCTCTGACCTCTGACCTCTGGTCCTCCCAGCCTGGGTCTGGTTTGGTTTGAATGTGAACGCCAAGCGGACCAGAGAGCGCTCCAAAAACAGGAAGTTTACTACAGCGCAGGGCATTCTGGGTAAATCCAACCAAAGCTAACATGTTAGCCTAGCGCTAGCAGCAGAAATGGCTCCTGGTCTTCAGCCAAAGACTAAAGAGAAATCACTAAACTCTGACGCCTCCATCTTGTTTCATCTGGTGAAACAGGAAGTTGCTCTCAGCATCTTCAGAGGTTTTAGTGTCGTTTCCTGCAGTGGTTGTTGGTGCAGCGCCCCCACAGGCCAGGAGGGGAACAGGCTGGTTTGGGTCAGAACCACAGCAGCTGCAGGTGGAGCAGAAGTTCTGGTTCCAGTAGAACCGGGTCGACCCAATTGAAGGAGGACTCAGATGAATATAACTGGATTATACAAAACTGAAGGTTTTTTTGTGAACTGGTGCCACATAAAATGGTAAATTGTAAAAAAAAAAAAAAAGCAAGAATAACATGTTAGACACATTAATTTATTGCTTTCATTGTAATATGATATTTAAGGCGGCAGTATTACATAAAATTGACTTTTTCAATCTTCATATCATTTCATAATGGAGTGTTGCTTTTATTCTTTCATGTTTGAGAAGACCATTAGTCTCCATGGCAACCATTCAGGTGTTAAAACACCTGGGTGAACCTAGCCCCGCCTTTGACGCTTAGCTCCTCCCCCACTCATCTCCTCCAGACTAGCTAATAGCAAATAGCTGAGCTCATTATAGGAGCTGCTGTTCAGAGCGACGCTGTTAAAAACGTTAAAGGGTTAATAGAGGAGCCATGTTGGGCGACTTTTGGAGACGGAGCTTCAGAAACAGCAGGAGCTTCTTAAAGAGACAGAGACCCAATTTCAAGGCGTTAAATCAGGAAGTAAAATTTATTCAGTGATATTGATATATAATATTTCATAACAACTAGTGGTAACAAATAAAGGACAATCGGACCTGCAGCTGCCGTCTGACTCTAAAGTTTCCATGTTTGTCGTAGGCTTGAATCCCCCTGAGGCCCCATGGAGCAGGATGTGGAGAGTCCGGCCGCCGTCAGGAAGCCCAAACTGCCCAAGCAGGCCCGGGAGGACCTGCCCAAGCATCTGGCAGAGATAGACAGAGCAAAGAAGATCCAGCGCTATGTCCAAAAAGACGGGAAGTGTAACGTCCACCACGGGAACGTCCGTGAGACCTACCGCTATCTGACAGATATTTTCACCACGCTGGTGGACCTGAAGTGGCGATTCAACCTGTTCATCTTCGTGCTGGTCTACACGGTGACTTGGCTGTTCTTTGGCTTGATGTGGTGGCTCATCGCTTACCTCCGCGGCGACCTGGACCATATAGCTGATGGTCAGTGGACTCCGTGCGTCAACAACCTCAACGGCTTCGTATCGGCCTTCCTGTTCTCCATAGAGACGGAGACCACCATCGGCTATGGATACAGAGTTATCACGGACAAATGCCCCGAGGGAATCTTACTGCTTCTGGTCCAGTCGGTGTTGGGATCCATCGTCAACGCCTTCATGGTGGGCTGCATGTTTGTTAAGATCTCGCAGCCCAAGCGAGCGGAGACTCTTGTGTTTTCCACCAACGCCGTCATCTCCATGAGAGACGGACGGCTGTGCCTGATGTTCAGAGTCGGAGACCTCCGAACTCGCACATCGTAGAGGCTTCGATCAGAGCCAAGCTCATCAAGTCCAAGCAGACCAAGGAGGGGAGTTCATTCCTCTCAACCAGACGGACATTAACGTGGGCTACAACACCGGAGACGACCGGCTGTTCCTGGTGTCACCGCTCATCATCTGCCATGAGATAAACCAGCACAGTCCCTTCTGGGAGATCTCCCAGGCTCACCTGGCCAAGGAAGAGCTGGAGATCGTTGTGATCCTGGAGGGAATGGTGGAGGCCACAGGTCAGCTCACACTGAGGAATTAACAACCCTCCTGCACAATATTTAATCCAATTTAAGATTTCTAAAGGTGACCAGCTACCTGGCAAAGATCAGGATTGGTCAGCGGCCTATTCAAAACATGTTCATTATAACACTAAATCATTCTTAGATGATGAGATTTCAGTCTGATGAGTTCTGCCGATTTGGAGTGAAAGTAGCTGCAAACAGACGAGCAATTATATAACTCTACATCTTTGAAAAGCAGTAGTGGAGCCTCCTGCTCAACCAGCCAGAATGCAGCAAATCAACAACGAAACTCTTGTCTTTTCCAGCAGCCATTGTACAGCACATAAAATCCAGCTGACCAAACGCTGGAGATCAGCCGGGGTTGCTAGGCAACGGTATAATACATGTCGATTGTGAGTCAACAATCAGGACGTTTTTTTTTAACGGCTCATTTTTCAGACACCATAAAACATGGAACTCTTGGTCTGCAGCAAAAGCAAAACAGAAGAAGAAAAATGCACAAATTGCAAGTTTTGGATCATTTGGTTCCCTTTAAAATTGATTATAGAAACATGATCAGCATGATAACCCATAATAACCCTGACATAAACTATTTCATTTATGTTTCAGTTTCACAAAAACTTAATTCTTATGATGCACATTTTGTTTGAATTCATCAACAATATGAGCAGTCGTTTATTTTGGTCACTAACTGAAGCATGATTGAGTCATTTTTACAGTTTGGACTCGAGCAGAGTGAGAGTTATTAAGTTTTAGAGAAGATTATTATCATTTAATGTAATTATAATAATTTAATATAATATTTGATATAATCGTATGACTAATGGATTCATATGATGAGTCTGGAGAGCAGAGAGCCTTTTTCAGTCTGATTACTACAGTTAGTTATTGACCTATTTCTAAATTAGTTGATTTATGTCAATAATTGATTAATCAGATCAACCTGATTAATCTTTCAGCCCTAGAGATAATAAACATGTTCAACTTTCTACATGTCAAATAAATGTTTCTACCTTTAACATATTTGTTTTACATGTAAATATAATCTTTCTGCGTTAACAAAATTAAATGACCTGGAAATATTTTTCCTTTGTTCAGGAAATAAGGATTTTTATTTCTTTCATTAAATAAGTTGAATTTTGAAATAAACTCCATTCAGACGTTTTAACAAACAAAAGACGGAAAATTGGACAGTTTGAGATTCTATACGTTTTTACTGTAGAAACAATCAAAAATATCAAATCTTTATGTTTTCACAGACTTTTTTCACTTCAATTAAATTATTGTGTCAACTGAAGAAAAGCTGCTTTTGGTAAATCAAATCCAGTTTCATCTGTAAAGCAGCTGAAAGGCGTCTCAAAGAGCTTCACGTCATAAAAACACAAAGTCATGCAGCATAGAATCAACAAGCCAACATCACATCAAGTCAGCCCTCATCAATAAATTGATCACATTTCCAATAAAACCAACCAGCTGCTTTCAGTCTGGACTTAAGGATCTCAGGGTTTCGGCTGTTTAGCCGTTTTCTGGAAGTTTGTTCCAGATTTGTGGTGCATAGAAGCTGAATGCTTCTCCTCGTTTGGTTCTGGTTCTGATGCAGAGCAGAACCAGAACCAGAACCAGAACCTGATGGTCTGGGAGGTTGATCCAGCAGCAGATCTTTAATGTGTTGCTGAGCCGCTCAGTGATTCATAAACTAACAGTTTTAAAGTCTCTGAGCTGCAGGGAGCCAATGAGGATCTGTAGAACCAACCGGGTCCATGTGCTCCATCCTCCTGGTTCTGGTTCTGGTTCTGGTTCTGGTTCTGGTCCAGCAGCAGCAGCTGCAGGATTAATGTGTTGGACAGACGCTGCTGCAGGAATCGAGTTGGAATAACTGAGGCTGCGCATTGACTCTAGATCTGGAGCTCTAGATGTATAACTCTAGATCAATACTCTAGATCAATAGCTCTAGATCTATAATTCTAGAGCAATAGCTTCAGATCTAGAGCTATTGCTCTAGATCTAGATGTATAACTCTAGATCTATACTCTAGATCAGTGCTTCTCAATTATTTTCCGTTACGCCCCCCTAGCAAGAAGAAAACTATTCGCGCCCCCCATTCCCCACCGTGACTATCCATCTCTGCATAACATTTTTTCCTTATTAACATTTTTTTCGCTGAAAAAACTCTAGCGGCTTATCGGCGTGATTGGGATGTAACGTATTTAAGTGACGCGCTAATTTATTTGGCTTCATGCTGTCCGCTGCGAGCATTTTTAGACACAGCAAACACACCGGTCTTTCCTCTTCTCCAACTGTAGTCACAGTGAAGCCAAGCGCTAAATACGCTTCGTCGTATTTCCTCTTCTTAGCTTTCGGTTGACTTTCTGTTGTCTCATTATCTTTGTCTCTCTCCGCTTTTCTTTTCATCCCTGTGAAAAACTTTTTCATGTTGGGGGTTGTTGAATAACGGAGGCCATAGACAGAACGCAGTCGGAGCTTTTGGTTGACTTAACACTGCTAACCAAGGCAAACCTGTTGTCTTGTAAGTCGTAAAATGTTGCACTGTCGCAAACGTGACAGAAGTAACAATGAGAGCGCCACTGCCGCCTACTGTGCGCAATTACACTTTATACTAGTACGGCCAAAAAAAAGCCTGTTCCCCAGGATCACACGCCCCCCCAGGTATCGCACCGCGCCCCCCAAAGGGGGCCCGCCCCACTATTTGAGAAGCACTGCTCTAGATCAATAGCTTTAGATCTAGAGCTACAACTCTAGAGTCACAGCTCTAGAGTTCTAACTCTAGAGATCAGTAATTCTAGATGTGTAACTCTAGATTTGTAACTCTAGATCTCCTCTGTAGGTCATAAATTAATAACTTCAGTTTCACTTGCACAGAAAATTATGAGCTAAATGTTTCTAAATTGATCCTAAATTGTCATCATCTAATAATTCACACTTCAGATTTAAACTGAAATGATTTATTGTCCTTTTACCAACCAGCAGAACAGATTATAGTTTATAATTCAGTGTTTTATTGATGCCTGATCGTTTTGCTGAAGAGCGCAGTGATCAATAATCTGGAAACTGACTAACAGTCGCTTTTGTCCAGTTTGCTCCTCCAGAAACTCAAACTATTTCATTTTTGGTCCATTTTGGAAATTTTATTCTCCAAAGCAGCAGGAAGAGTAAAACCTGGAACTGGATATTAAAACTGAGATTTATGTGCAGATTAACTCACAGTGTCCAAAATGACTGAAAATCTTTTTTAGGGAAAATATTCTGATTTTTGAATCTGTTTTCAGATTAAATTAGTTGATTATCTGAATAATCAATAAATCTGATTAATTTTTTCAGCAATAAAGGTGAATAAATCAAAGACTTGCATCAGAAACGTGTCAGTCTGAGGGCAGCATGTTGCCGTTCTGACGCTCCGGGTCCGGATCCGATCGGATCGGACCGGACCGGACCGGATCGGATCGGGTTGGGCCGGATCGGATCGGGTTGGGCCGGATCGGATCGGATCGGACCGGATCGGATCGGGTTGGGCCGGATCGGATCGGATCGGACCGGACCGGACCGGATCGGATCGGGTTGGGCCGGGCCGGTGCTGCCAGCGTGATTCTGAGTTTTATGTTGTCTTTGTCAACCAGTTTTACCAAATGAAAGAGTTTTTGCCCAGAAATTGTCTGCAGTGGTCAGACAAAAATCCAACTTTCATATCCAGTGATGATCTTCAAGCTGTTTCCTCTCTGATGTCGCAGAGATCTTCATAATTCTGACAGCAATTTTACCAATAGATGATCAATAATACAATTTTGTAATACAATAATACAAGTTTCTAATTGAAAGGAAAACCAACTTAATTAATGAACTCTCCAGGTTCTCCATGTTCTCCAGGTTCTCCATGTTCTCCATATTCTCCATGTTCTCCAGGTTCTCCATGTTCTCCATGTTCTCCAGGTTCTCCATGTTCTCCAGGTTCTCCATGTTCTCCATGTTCTCCAGGTTCTCCATGTTCTCCAGGTTCTCCATGTTCTCCAGGTTCTCCAGTTCTCCAGTTCTCCATATTCTCCATGTTCTCCAGGTTCTCCAGGTTCTCCATATCTCTATCTCAGGTTCTCCATGTCTCCAGGTTCTCCAGGTTCTCCATATTCTCCAGGTTCTCCATATTCTCCAGGTTCTCCAGATTCTCCATGTTCTCCATGTTCTCCAGGTTCTCCATATCTCCATGTTCCCAGTTCTCCAGGTTCTCCATGTTCTCCAGGTTCTCCATGTTCTCCAGGTTCTCCATATTCTCCATGTTCTCCAGGTTCTCCATATTCTCCAGGTTCTCCATGTTCTCCATGTTCTCCAGATTCTCCGTTCTCCATGTTCTCCAGGTTCTCCATATTCTCCAGGTTCTCCAGGTTCTCCATGTTCTCCAGGTTCTCCATATTCTCCATGTTCTCCAGGTTCTCCATATTCTCCAGGTTCTCCATGTTCTCCAGGTTCTCCATATTCTCCATGTTCTCCATGTTCTCCAGATTCTCCATGTTCTCCAGGTTCTCCATGTTCTCCATGTTCTCCAGGTTCTCCATATTCTCCAGGTTCTCCATGTTCTCCATATTCTCCATGTTCTCCATGTTCTCCAGGTTCTCCATGTTCTCCAGGTTCTCCATGTTCTCCAGGTTCTCCATATTCTCCATGTTCTCCAGGTTCTCCATATTCTCCAGGTTCTCCATATTCTCCAGGTTCTCCATGTTCTCCATGTTCTCCAGATTCTCCATGTTCTCCAGGTTCTCCATGTTCTCCAGGTTCTCCATATTCTCCATGTTCTCCATGTTCTCCAGATTCTCCATGTTCTCCAGGTTCTCCATGTTCTCCAGGTTCTCCATATTCTCCAGGTTCTCCATGTTCTCCATATTCTCCATGTTCTCCATGTTCTCCAGGTTCTCCATGTTCTCCAGGTTCTCCAGGTTCTCCATATTCTCCATGTTCTCCAGGTTCTCCAGGTTCTCCATATTCTCCAGGTTCTCCATGTTCTCCATGTTCTCCATGTTCTCCAGGTTCTCCATATTCTCCATGTTCTCCATGTTCTCCAGATTCTCCATGTTCTCCAGGTTCTCCATGTTCTCCATGTTCTCCAGGTTCTCCATATTCTCCAGGTTCTCCATGTTTCTCCATATTCTCCATGTTCTCCAGGTTCTCCATGTTCTCCAGGTTCTCCATGTTCTCCAGGTTCTCCATATTCTCCATGTTCTCCAGGTTCTCCAGGTTCTCCATATTCTCCAGGTTCTCCATATTCTCCAGGTTCTCCATATTCTCCAGGTTCTCCATGTTCTCCAGGTTCTCCATATTCTCCATGTTCTCCATGTTCTCCAGATTCTCCATGTTCTCCAGGTTCTCCATGTTCTCCATGTTCTCCAGGTTCTCCATATTCTCCATATTCTCCATGTTCTCCATGTTCTCCAGGTTCTCCATATTCTCCAGGTTCTCCATGTTCTCCATATTCTCCAGGTTCTCCATGTTCTCCAGGTTCTCCATGTTCTCCAGGTTCTCCATGTTCTCCAGGTTCTCCATATTCTCCATGTTCTCCAGGTTCTCCATATTCTCCAGGTTCTCCATATTCTCCAGGTTCTCCATGTTCTCCATGTTCTCCAGATTCTCCATGTTCTCCAGGTTCTCCATATTCTCCAGGTTCTCCATGTTCTCCATGTTCTCCATTCTCCATGTCTCCAGATTCTCCATGTTCTCCAGGTTCTCCATATTCTCCATGTTCTCCAGTTCTCATATTCTCCATGTTCTCCAGGTTCTCCATGTTCCCAGGTTCTCCATATTCTCCATGTTCTCCAGGTTCTCCATATTCTCCATGTTCTCCAGTTCTCCAGGTTCTCCATGTTCTCCAGGTTCTCCATATTCTCCATGTTCTCCAGGTTCTCCATATTCTCCAGGTTCTCCATGTTCTCCATGTTCTCCATGTTCTCCAGGTTCTCCATATTCTCCAGGTTCTCCATGTTCTCCATTCTCCATGTTCTCCAGGTTCTCCATGTTCTCCATGTTCTCCAGGTTCTCCATATTCTCCAGGTTCTCCATGTTCTCCATATTCTCCATGTTCTCCAGGTTCTCCATGTCCCAGGTTCTCCATGTTCTCCAGGTTCTCCATATTCTCCATGTTCTCCAGGTTCTCCAGGTTCTCCATATTCTCCATGTTCTCCATATTCTCCAGGTTCTCCATATTCTCCATGTTCTCCATGTTCTCCAGATTCTCCATGTTCTCCAGGTTCTCCATGTTCTCCAGTTCTCCATGTTCTCCAGGTTCTCCAGGTTCTCCATATTCTCCAGGTTCTCCATGTTCTCCATGTTCTCCATGTTCTCCATATTCTCCATATTCTCCATGTTCTCCATGTTCTCCAGTTTCTCCATATTCTCCATGTTCTCCAGGTTCTCCATGTTCTCCAGGTTCTCCAGGTTCTCCAGGTTCCTCTCACAGTCCAGAAATCTGACTGTCAGGTTAAGTGGTCTGTATAAGTTTGGTGTGAGTGTGTGTAGTTGTGTGCCTCTGTGTTTCCCTGTGATGGACTGGTGACCCGTCCAGGTGACCCCGCCTCTCGCCCTTTGACCTCTGGAGAGGCACCATTGCCTCCTGACCCCAAAGGGATAAGGGTGGATGAAAATGGATGTATGGATGGCCAGTAGTTGCTAATGATGCTAATGTCCTGCACACTTCTGCAGGAGGCACCACTTCTGCTTTTCAAAGACGTACGGTTTTATAATTGCACATCTGATTTTCACAGTGAAAATGTCGATCAGACTGAAATCTGATTGTCTAAGAACAATTTAGTGCAGAAATGTGGAGAAGGTTTTGTTTAGGCCATAGATTTATGCTAATGTCACCTTTCCGTTGATTCCTACCATGTCAGCGGTGATAAATGACGTGTTGTCGGTTGTCTGAATGGCTGTGTCTGCAGGGATGACGTGTCAGGCCAGGAGCTCCTACGTCAGCAGAGAGATCAAGTGGGGTTACCGCTTCATGCCCGTCCTGACGCTGGAGGACGGCTTCTACGAGGTCGACTACAACAGCTTCCACGAGATCTACGAGACCAACACGCCGGCCTGCAGCGCCAAAGAGCTGGCCGACATGGCCGCCCGCGCCCGGCTGCCCTCACCTGGTCGCTGGCCAGCAAGCTGAGCCAGCAGGAGCTGGCCGAGTCGGAGCAGGAGGGGCAGGACGGCAAGGCCGGCCCGGAGAGCCAGGACAAGGCGACCGAGAGGAACGGGGATATAGCCAACCTGGAGAGCGAGTCCAAAGTGTAGCGAGAACCGAGCGGCTCAGCGAGAACTGTAGAATCCGTCACTAGATCCGCTTTTCAGATTCACACCTGGAGAACCAGCACATGTAGAATGAGGCCACAGCTGGACTGAGAATCCTCTGCATGTTTCAGCTGTCGTGTGACGTCTCCTCAGATCCCTGTTATTTTTTCTAACCAGATATTCCTAGGGACATTTGCAGAAGTATTTTTGTACATATTATAAGCAGTTTTGGATTCTTTGTTTTGTTTCTGTGTGAATATCTACATGATGTTTGATACTACTACCTTTAGGTTAGTTCTGTATATATTTTATGCCTTATGTATGTATAAAGCTTTCAATAACCTTTTTCAGAAATATATCTAAGCATGTAACAGTTCATTTATCTGGTATTCTGCACAAACTGACAGCATTAATGCTCTCAGACAAACATGGATGGATGCAAGCTCTAGTTGAAACCAATGAGGAATTCTTCCCCGGATGAAAAGTGTGTGTTTATGATTGAACTAGACCAAGCCATGACTTGCTGCCTCCAGCTGATCCACTTCAGACAACGGCCCTTTAAAACTGCATTTTGTCACTTTTTTGCACACTGGAAACTTCTTGTCAGGCGCAGGATGTTATCTGATGTTCTCCAGGTTTCCCTCACATGTTACCTAAAATCATAGACAATAATAAACAGAAAGTTCCTTATTATGCAGCCAAGGACGTATTGTTTTGCTTGTTTTCTGGTTGATAGACTTCATATGATTTACTGTTTGAAGATTAAAGTCTGAAACCAATAAACAATTAATATACTCACAATTAATCGCAGACAAATTGATTATTAGATTAAAATGAGTTTCCAATCGATTAACCAATGTCCGCTTTTGGACCTTGTGTCAGTGCTGTACTTTGGCCGCCATCCAGCAGAGGGCGCCGCTCGTCGTCCTGAAAGGAGACATTAATGCAGAAGAAAAGATGGCGGACTGTCCTGGAACCGGAACAGAGTTCGGTGTTGGATGGAAATGAACTTTGTTCGGTTCGTGTCGCTCATTCAGACGAACTGCGGAAACTTTTCAACCTGCAGCTGCGAAGACGGAAAGTTTCAGTGATTTCATTTTTCTGTTCAGCTGTTTATTTCTACATGTTGGTCCAATAATGTAGCAAAACAGCGAATTTCTGTTCAGTCTGTAAATTAACATTCTGTGTTTTCATTTATGCTTACAGTGAAAATGTGACCTTTGTGTTTCGGGGCCGTTTGGATACCAGAGAAAATTACAAATTTTAAGAAAATGGCCGCTAAACATTAATCGATCGATCAGCTTAATCAACTTTCGATGAACTCATTAATCGATAACTTGCGTCCATAAAACGAAGATAACAGTGAATACAATGACACAATAAAATATCCTGGAGAAAAGGGAACTTTGGTTCCAGATGGTGTTTAATCCGGACAAAAGGCCCGGAGCCGGAAACAGCCGGGAGAGGTCAGAGGTCAAGGGTTTGAGGTGGACTTTAGAAATAGCTGCAGTGCCTCCAAAATGATACATGCATGCAGCCACAGCTAAGCTGTGAAATAAAGGTAAATATCACTTTTTAAAGCTGTTTTAAACATTTTGTTTCTGTTTACAATATTATATTTTAGCAATACCTATCAAATCAATTCACCTTCAGCATTTTTCAATTTTTAGCACTGAAAAACTTTCAACCTTCAGATTTGATCTGTTATATCTATTCTAGATATTCTATAATATCTGTCGGCAGGACGGACCTCTGGTAGCAGTCAGTCTTACAGCGACTGTGATGAGACCTCTGACTGAAGCTGCTGCTGCATGATTCCTGATGCTAACAGCTCATTCCTCACTAACTTGATGACACTTTGCGTTTACACGAAAATGTGGGCAAAATTACATGATATTCCACTAATGTTAAAAAAACTGTTTTGTAATTGCAGAGTTTATGTAAGTTATTAAATTACATGTGAATAAGATTATTCATACAATAAGTCATTAAAAAACAGCAGCGCCATCCTTCCACTTCCTGTTGTCTTCTTCTTCGTAGTTTCCACCAGCAGTAACATCCAGTTGCCGGTCGTGTGACCTGTGATGCGAACAAACTATTTCCATTGCAGTTTAGCAAAATTCGCCAATTCTGATCACAGCCGGTGAATAAAATCAAACATCTTGTGCAAAACTTTTCAAATCGGGACCATGTGAAGTGGAAACCTAGCTCCTGCTACTCCACCTCGTTTGCTTCTGCACCAGATTTTAAACTTCTGACTCAGAGAAACTTCCAATCTGTTTCAGCTCCTCAGGACTTGGGGTCAAAGTTCAGCCTGAACTCCAGCTTTTGAGACGCTGAGAAGAACAACACTGTCGTCACGGTTACGTGTGAGCGCAGTGTCGTCACGGTTACGTGTGAGCGCAGTGTCGTCACGGTTACGTGTGAGCGCAGTGTCGTCACGGTTACGTGTGAGCGCAGTGTCGTCACGGTTACGTGTGAGCGCAGGCTGACAGTCGGAGTTAAATCCGTGACCCGACATGTGGCGCTCAAACTCGTCTGGGGAAAGGTTGAGAGACTGAGCGTCCAGCTTCTCGATGAAGGCCACGGCGCAGCACTGCAACACAGACACAGCCGTTAGCGCTGCGCCGTCCGCAGGTAGCTTCGGCCACTAACCAGATGCAGAGGCGCTAACTAGCTACTATGCTAACTAGCTGCCATTGCTAACCGGCCTTCTGATGCAGTTTCCTCTGGTCTGAACAGGAAGCATCTAAACCAAAAAAGCAGAAAAAGTTTGACCAAAAAGATGAAGAGAAATTTGCTTTGATGGCATCAGGAGAAAAACCAGTTTCTGCCTTTTTACAGTGAATATTTTCATGTAACGCGTTTTAACAAAAACTTGAACTTACTGCAGCGCTGTTAGTTGGACGCCGTGAGGCAAAGTTAATCTTGGACAAAAGTTTGGATTAATAATATTTTTTATTTCGCCAAAACAAAAATGTTTGGACCATTTGTGAAATATTAAACCAACACGTTAATGTGAACCATCCTTTTAAAGAAAAATCATTTAGGTTTACTTTTAAACACATTTTCATTAACATTTCAATTAAATGGTTTTTGTTCAGTTAGTGACATAAAGTTTATTCAAGAAAGTTTCAAGCTTGTTGCCCCACTAAACATATTTAACACTTAAGTCACAAATGCATAAATTGTTTCTAATTTTAGAAATTCCTAAAACAATTCATACTAATAAACAGAAAATCTGCTCTATTGCCAGCGTTGGGTTTGAATAAATTAATTTTATTTGCTTGCAATGAAAAAGTTATGTGGCACACAAATTAAAAATAACAAAATAGGAAACTTATTTGCAAATTCTTTCAATTTATCTTCAAACAAAAAGTTAAAATCAGTTAAAATGCCTCTATTGTCAAGTCAAAAACAAAAATGTACCGTAAATTAGAGTGAATGTTTTAAAGGCGTTTTTATGTTCAGTCTGAAATCAGAATCACTTTATTAAGACAAAGTGATTCTGAAATGAACCAAAACAGATTCAGTCACGTATATTTAAACTCAATATGAATGTATATTAATGCATAGATATTTGAACTAATCAAATATTCACAGATTCACTGTATTGGACTTTAACAAAGTGTTAATTGTTTACCCCGAATCAGTGATGTCATCTGGGCGCGATGACATCACTGATCTGATTTCCCAAACATGTACATTTTTAAACCCCCAAATTTGATTAATCAATCAAATGGATTGATCGCTAGCTGTGTGACGATCTGCTGATAAATCAATGGATCTGAATCAGTTTTCAGGTGTTGCTGTTGCAGGTCCGGTCCTGGGCGTTGAGGTCGGTTCTGAAGTTCTGGTTTCCTCTCTAGCCGACAAACATGTGGGGCTTGATGGGCGCCAGCAGGTTCTCGCCGTCCACGCCGCTGGCGTCGATGGCCGAAGCCTTGGAGGCCTTGGCGTCCAGAGGATACCTGTCCAAGATGTGGCGGACGTCTGCCGGATGCCGTCGGTCCAGGTCAGGAGGTCGGCCTGCAGGCTGAGCGCCGCCGCCGTCACGGCCTCCTGCCTGGCGCTCAGGCCCGACAGCAGCTGCAGGTTGTGGCTCAGCCGGGCCAGGACCGGGCCGGCGGCGCCGCTGACTCCGGGTCCGCCGTCGGGCCGTCCGTCCTCCGAACGCTGCATCGGGGCGAGGCGTGACCTGACATGTGGGCTCAAACTCGTCTGGGGAAAGGTTGAGAGACTGAGCGTCCAGCTTCTCGATGAAGGCCACGGCGCAGCACTGCAACACAGACACAGCCGTTAGCGCTGCGCCGTCCGCAGGTAGCTTCGGCCACTAACCAGATGCAGAGGCGCTAACTAGCTACTGTGCTAACTAGCTGCCATTGCTAACCGGCCTTCTGATGCAGAGTTTCCTCTGGTCTGAACAGGAAGTGATGGGCGCCATCTTGGTTGGTAAAGCATGGCGGAGCTGCGGCTTCTGACCAACTGGAAGAAAATCTGCTGACACTTTTAAATCTGTCCAAGCAGCTACCATGAATTTAATTGGACTTTATTTACAGTTTCACTGGATCCTAATCTGGGTGAATCTGAACTGTAACTTCTGAACTCAGTTCCAGTTCACTGACTGAACAGATTCAGTTTCTCTCTTGATAAGCGAGTAAGGAGTGAAGCGGACCAGGTTGGTGAAGTAGTATCCGTCCTCTCCGGTCATCAGCCGGCTCGGGTTGCAGAAGCGGGTGATGTACTGGATGTTGGACTGCAGCCGCGGCGGGTTGGCCTTCAGCACGATGTAGATGAGTGCCGGCAGGAAGTCGTCGGCGGACGCCGGCTCGTTCTTGGTGATCCTGATGGCGCTGAAGATGTGTTTGCTGCATCGAGTGATGCAGGCCAGCTTGTCCCGCGGAACGCGCTTCGAGTCCATCTCGATGATGTCTGCAACCAGACCACAGGTTTTTCCTGCCTTCAGTCGCAATGCTGCTGCCATTAAAACTGATCAGGATTTACAGCCATTTGACAAACAACCCATCGCACTAAACCGAAACAGAGAAGAAACGTTTACGAACGTAAACCGTAAAATCTGCAAAACGAGCCGTAAAGTTCTAGAAAGAATCCTAATTATTTTATTGGCTGATGGAATCGCTGCTTCTCACCTGTTATGGCTCTAACCACGTTCTCTGACACTTCGGCCGTTTCTTCCTCCATGGACACACACAGCATCTGGACGGTGACCCAGTGCAACGCCCTGCAGACACACGAGGCTAACCGCGTCAGGCTAACGGCTCAGTGCGGCGCCCCCTGGGGGATAACAAGGCTCAGCACAGTGCGTCCCCTGGGGGTGAAGCGCCACCCAGGGGACGCTGACATGCAGTGTGCAGGTGTGCTCATGTAGAAACAAGGAGCTGAGCTTTAAACGCTGCTCGGTAGCAAAATTCAGACAGAAACTTTCAGAGAGTTTCCTGACACGAGATGAAGGTGATGCTGAGAGTGATGAAGAGCTGACCTGATCCGGTCCTGGGTTGCCAGGTCCTTCTTCTCGTCATCCGTGGTTTCTGGGCAGAAGACACTCTTGTACAGGCGGGTCATGATGTATTTTTCCACCTGGTCCATCACCTGATCCACCGACTCTGACGACCCTGATGAGAAACACAATGAGACTCTGCTGCTGCCACCTGGTGGCTGGCTCAGGTCACACTGATTCATTCATCTAGAATAATTACCACGTAGCGTCGCTGCGCTAACCTTTAAAGTGGCTCATGAGGCGGTCAGCCAAACTCTGGTAGAAATCCTGAACGCACTCCGACAGCTCCTCTGCTCCCAGGTCCTGTCCAGAGCAAAGAAAAGGCTAGTGGCTAACGCAGCTACTCGCTAACACTGAAAACACAGAACTACAGTCACAAAAATAACAAGCAGCTAACGCAGCTATCAGCAAACTGCTAGTGCTAAGCACACAGAGTCATGCTAATAGCTAGCAGCTAACGTTAAGCACAGAGTCGTGCTAATAGCTACCGGCTAACGTTAAGGACACACAGAGTTGCGCTAATATCTAGTGGCTAATGTTAAGCACACAGAGCTGTGCTAATAGCTAGCGGCTAACGTTAAGGACACACAGTCACTTACTGGCTCTTTAACAGAACCCTACAGACTTTTTATTAAACTTGTTTCTATTTTTAAAGTTTTTTTTATTGATCTGATCAGATTTGAAGCTATTAATCGGATAAAATAAAAATGAATAATAGTGATAATCACAATCATTCATTTTATTCTTGGTTAATATTCAAAGAATTGTGAACTAACTTAGTAATCATAGTTCATTGGTAAAATAATTTGTAGACATAATATGTAACTGTCAGTGAAATAATAATCAGAAATAACAACTTTCAAACGTCCATCTGTGTGAAATTTCCTAAAATAAATGTCCTATAGCAAGGGTGCTCAAACTTTTTGAGACCAAGATACTTTTTCTCTACCAGCCGGCTGAGATCTACCTCATGACATGAAGTCATACAAATTATAAATTAAACCCTATTGACTCATTTTCTATGCAAATATCCATCAGTTATATCAGAAATGATAAAGGGATAGAAATGATAATGCAGTTTCTTCCTCAGTGAGATTCTGACAGTGGGAGCAGGTTACTGGTTTCAGCAGGTTACTGGTTTCAACAGGTTACTGGTTTCAGCAGGTTACTGGTTTCAGCAGGTTACTGGTTTCAGCAGGTTACTGGTTTCAGCAGGTTACTGGTTTCTCAGTCAGAAGCTGGTTGTAAACCTGAGGCCAGCAGGTATCAGTCAGTTCTGGTGGATCTGAAATTTGGTTTGATGACGTCAATATGAGAAACTGCAGACTGATGGGAGGAACCAAAGAGCTCTGCAGAGGGAAAGGCAAATCTTCTGAATCTGGGATATAATTAATGTAATTTGACACAATTATTGTGGTAGAAGCCCTTTGTTTGTTAATATTTAATCTAATATATGTGTCTTATTTGACGTTTGTTGTGACGTTTACTGCAAACGAACGAGGTCATCAGTCCAAGTCTGTCGTTTATTGAACGTTCAGAAACTCCAGCGGCTGTGATGAACCACAGCGAAGGAAAACAAAGTAGAATAACCTGATCAACTCAGAACCACTCGCACCTTTTTACTCTTTTTCTCTCTTTATTGTTAAGCACACCTGTTGCCGTGGCAACCGCCTGCGCCCCGCAAGCCGAGCAAAGATTACGTTAAAAACGTTCAGACCGTTACGATATCAGGTCTCAGGCTTTATTATTATTTAATGAAGCTACAAACGTTTTGGATCTTAGTGAATATTTTTGATAAGTCTGTCAGAAGAGGAAGTGCTGCTCTCAGCGTCCTGCAGAGATCCACTCAAAACCTGATGCAGATCGACCGGCAGACGCGATCGCGATCGACCGGCAGATCGCGATCGACGTTTTGAGCACCCCTGTCCTATACCATAACTGATTGATTGATTGATTGACTGGTTGATGGATTGGTTGGTGGCTCAGCGATCCGTCCTCACCTTCTTGTTGGACATGCTGACCAGGAAGGCCCGGCACTGCTTATGGATCTCTCTGCCGGGTTTGTGAAGGTTCTTCAAGAACTCCACAAAGTCTTTGGACACCTGGTCGGCGTCAAAGCTGGCGCGGCGGCTGATGGACGGAGACGCTGATTTTCCCTCCAGAGGCTCTGATCAGAAAAAGGGATTATCATTCAGACTTTCTCTCCTTCAGTTTCCTCAACCTAAGCCATTTCTCACAATTAATCGTAATAAATCAATTATTAAAATAATCAACTAATTTAGTCACAGATTAATTAACTGCAGAATAAAACATCAATAAAACAAACACAACAGAACCAGAAATATAAAGATTTCTGAAGTCTGTAAACAAACAATATTCACGATCAGATGGAAATTATTCTGCTAATTTGAATTTGATTAATTAATTGCTTATTGCAGTAGGATTAGCTGTAAAACGCAGTTATCAAACAAGATGGCTACCCTGGGTGATGACATCACCTTGAACTACAGAAACCCAAAGAGTTCATGGTGGAAAATAAATCCAGATTTTCCAGAAATTAAATTTCTCTAAACCAATTTATCACCAAAACTGATCAATTGGCAATATCAATTTATTGCCCCGTTTGTATGAAGTTTAAAAACGGAGCCGATCCTCTCAGAGGCAGATAGGCGAAGCGGGCCGAAGCGAGCAGCACCTTTCTTAGCGGCGGTTCGAGACGAAGGGCTGAAGAACTTCTTCACCGTTGTCACTTTGCGAGTTTTCTCGTTGGTTTTCTTCTCCTCAAACTTTGAGAACGGGGCGAGCGCGGTGTGACCTGCGGCGTGACCTGCGGCGGCCGAGCCGTGCGCCACGTGGCTGCTGGCGTACGCCTCCTCCTCCTCTCTCTGCAACCTGCGTCGGGGACACGTTGAGCCGGGCGCACTGAGCTGAAACGGCGGCCATGTTCGGCGGCTGCCCTTACTTTTCCGCCAAGGCCCAGTCATCCTGGATCTGCTTCTGCCGGACCCGCTGGTACTCCTCCCGCCAGCACTTGGAGCACAGGCCCTGCCATGCGGCGTTGCCGTAGTAACCGCATCCTTTTTTGCACAGGAGGTCCGACTGGTCGACGTGGATGCCCCGCCGCTCTGTCCGCTGACTCATGGTGGCGTGGAGAGGAAAACGCTCCGCTTGTTTGGTTGGTTTGTGTCTCAGTTTGAACTAAAATGTTGTTCATTAACTTCCTCTGCTGGAAATAAACACAGACACTGAAACTCATCAATAAAAGACTGAACTTTCCTTCACAGAGCTTCATCTGCAGTTACAATCTGAACTTTAGTCATTGGAGTCTGGTGTTTAACGTCTGTCTGTTCTCGTCATTCAGGTTATCTTAGACATTGTGAAGAAAAATAACCGCCAAGGCATCTACATTTATTTTGTTTCAAACACTTGTTCCTTTTATTTGCATTTAGTGTTAGTCCCTTTTCTCTTCTCTTGATCTAGTTTTATTCCACTACATGATACTGCATGTTCATTCATTTATTAAATTAATGAAGAGGAGAAAGTTGCTCTACTGCCATCTAGCGGTAAATGTGTAGATTGCGGCTTATTTGTTCAAACCATCTTTAGAACAAAATCTAGTTTTCATTTCTTCCTTCCTCTTTTGCCAAGCTGGCACTGAAAATTGTTGACGGAACTGAATAAACAAAAAGGTAATTTCCTCAAGTTCTGAACAGTCTTAGTCTAAAATGCCTGTTTTGTTTTAGGAAGTGACGAAGTGAAGAGGAACTGGAAAAGCCTGTGAATCTACCAAGGTCACAGAAATGATCTGCTTCTTTCATTTCCTGCTTAATGTTTATGTCCCTGAACTCCACTGAGTTCAGAAGATTTTGTTGAACTTGATTAACTAGGAAGCTGAATCGGCTTCTGAGATTTCTTGACTTTTATCGAAATTATATCTCTAAACTACTTTGTTTAAAATACATACTTTGTAGTTAATATCCTCTGTTATGTTATAGACATAGTATGACACAGTATGAATTAAAGCATTCTTAACATTTATCTAAAATAATTGTTATTGATAAAGTCCAGCATGATTGATTTTGTATGAAATGAATAATTTTACGCTCCTGCAACATAAAATGTTAATTTTAAAGCTGAAAATAAATAAAGTTCATATAAATAACACCACTTTCTCAAAAACGGACCAGGTGCTTGAGGCACCAAAGATTTGCTGTTATTCTCCTATGAACAGAAAAAATGACATAAAATGATGTTTATTCCTGTGTAGTGTATAAAAAGAGTTAGGATGGAAAACATCAGCTGAAGCCTGCACATAAAATCAGGTTAAATCCTCACAATCTGCCTGTTTGCGCCCAGAAGGTTCATTAATCACTCTGTTATTAAAGCACTTAACAATAAATAATCAATTTCAACCTGGTGACATCACGAGGCCTGCTGGACTTTAACCGAGTTAACTTTATTACCTTCACGGATAAGCTGTGATTCGTCGCTCGGTGAATAAACGCGCATCCTTCGTGGTTCCGAGTCTTCGTTAATTTGCTCTTGTTTCCTACAAACGGCGGGAGTTTAGGCGGCTAACAGTTAGCTCTGCTTTAGCAGCGGCTCGCGGAACCTAACGGTCTCCTGTAAGTTCAATACTGACGTTTTGTCGGGACTAAAATGTTGCAACCCGTCGGCCTGCTTGGCGACTCACCAGTTATGTTTTCACCGACAGGAACCGAACCGACCAGCTCCCCCTCTGCGTCCCCGGCCGATGACGGGGCACGCTTCGAAGAGGCGCACGATGACGTCATCGCGTTGAGCAAAGCACGTCCGTTGGCTTCTGACCAAGAAACGTCTTTTTATCTGTCAAAGCAGCTTCACAACACGACTTTTAAAACTAATTCGTGCTTAGTGGCTGCGACCGTTGGTTATTTGTTTGTGTTTCCTGATTCAAGGTCCAATTTTTAAACGTTTGGTCAGTGACGTCACAAAACCCCAGTCAAACGATTCCATGACGTAAAGACCGAGAATCGAAACACCAGGATATTCTGCCGGAAGTACGGCAGAATATTCGTAATGCAATAAGTTTTATGCTGGAGTCACAGCCATTAAAGAAGACCTCAGGGCCGGCCCAAGGCACAGGCAAACTAAGCAGCCCCTTAGTGCCCCAGGGCCACTGTGGGCCCCCTCAGTGGAGCTGATTTATTATGTTTTTTAGTAATAATTTCTGTCACAATTTCACTATGAATGATCTGCTTTTACAATCATACATATTTGATAATGTATGTAGAAACCATTGTTTTATGGATAAAAAGAATAATAAATTGCTCTTGGGGCCCCCTGGTGGCCGCGGTAAGTAACACACTTTCATGGTGACATGAGCTGCAGAGCATCCAAACGTCCCAAACTCCAGTCAGACGATGAGTCAGCAAAACTATGTCTCAGAAAAGGACTTATCCTTCAGGGAGGGAAAAGAAAGAGATAGCATAGAAAGAAGCCAAGTAAAGGTTTGTTTTAATGTTCATTTGTAATGTAAAAGATGAGTAAAGTTGCAAATAGAAAATTAGCTTAATAGCGACTTGGACCGGTCCAGTTCAACAAGAAGGACTTGCAGCAAACAGGAAGGGCGACGGACCGCTGTCAGCTTCAGACCTTATATGGAAATGGGACCATTTCACTCCGGAAGTGAAGGGGGCGCCGATTCCTACATTATCCGCGGTCTCCCGTTTTTATCTTCTTTTGAAATCTGCTATATTTTCACCTTTAGGAAAGATTTTCACTCTCAGCATGTATTTGCACTTCTGTCTTTTATTTACTTCACAGTTTTTAACTAATTCTGTAGCTTTTGTGTATTTCTCAATCTGCATCTTTTCGGGCCTGATACTGCCTCTAGAGGCGTGGGGAGGTAACACAACTAATATAACAGCATTACTAAATCAGAATAGCACAAAGTCTTTAGTACTTCTTAATTCTGGCATTACTGGAACCGTAAAAGATCAATTATCTTATAAAACCCCATATTTGTTCATTTTCTTAACATTCTAGAGCTAATTAAATGACATAATACTTTCACACATTATAAATAATATCTATATATCTCTATCAATTATAGGAGGAACTAAAGAAATAAGGAGACATAAAAACAACATAATCAACTACAATAAAAATACAAATTGCAATGTATACATATGAAATTTAACTGATCAAAAGTCAATTACAAACAAATAAATTTGGCTCAAAAGAAAAACAACCCAGGTCGTTAAACAGATACAAGCAAAAATTCACATTTTTGTTTTTATGGTGCCATGTATGTTATTCTGAGAAACTTTTTGTTGGAAAAGTCTCATATATAGGAAAAAATAAGATGAAACTATTTAGTTTATCAACATGAAAATTTTCCTCTAAAACAATAAATTCTATTCATTGAATCACATCATCAATAATTTATGAATAGAGTAAAACAGTCAGCAAGCTGCAGGTAAATGTTATCATTTAGCTGGTAAAGAATAATTATTGCCCTGTCAATAAATGATTTCTAATAGATTGTTATTACCAGAGGAAAACAGAAACGGCTTCATGAGGTCAGAGGTCAAACTGATGAAGAAAGAGGATGGATGCTCTCTGCTAAAATATTCCTGCATCTTCCATCATCTTTCAGCAAACAGTTGAGATAAAGTTGGTTCTGGTTTCATCACCATTTACCTGCTGATTACCTGCCAGTGAAAGTTTCATTAAAAGTTTGTTAATCTGCAGCTCATGAGACGGAACCAGCCGAGGAGATGAAAAGTTCAAACTTGAATTAAATGTTGAGTTTTAACATTTTAGCTCAACAAGCTCTAGTTGGGTAACAAGGTCACTAGATCCTCTTAAAGATGGAGTCTCTGAGAACAGTCCTCATAGACACAGGAAGTGTTTTCAGCAGAGTTGAGCTGACTATCCAGGAACGACACCAGGAATTTAAAATTTGCCAGTTTCAACAGGTTGGCCATCGAGAGAAACATGAATCACCTTCAGGTTTTGTTAATGTAAAGCAGGTTCAGGCTGTCTAATAAACGAATCGCTCTCCAGCAGACTGGGATATCTTTGACAGATCTCTGGACCGGCGCTGATGACGAAACTGATGACCTCCCCGGCCTGGGTCAAATAAACACAGATAAGCCTCACATCTCTGAGCTGGAGCTCAGTGTCTGCCATGATCCTGACGGTTCCGTCTCCGTGCCTTCCTTCTGCCGCCACTGTCCAGCAGCTGTTCTCTGTGGCCCGAGACGCCGACATCGTCCCGGACATCTCCCTGGATCCGGTGCTCACCACCTTCCTGTCCCTGGACTCTGCCGCCGCCCTGCAGCACCGGTACGGCTTCCTGCAGCGCGGCATGAGCGGCGAGCAGCAGGCGGCCTTCCACCTGAATCTCACCGCGCAGCTGAGCAGCAGCAGGGTCACGAACGGCGGCGTAGGGGTCGTCGCCTTGGCCCTGTCCCTGCTGTTTGACCAGGTTGCTCAACATGTACGTCAAATATTTCATTTCCCTGTTTAAATTTTTTTTTTATCAACAGAGTATTAAGGACAAAACAATTATGGGTAAATGTCAGAAATAAAGTTATTCATATAATGAGAATAATCCTAACCCTATTATGATGTTATTCTCATAATTTTATGTTATTCTGTAATTTTATTAGTGTGGCCTGGGACAGATTTTAGAATGGGCTTACAGTTTCGGTCGCCCAGGGGTCCAAAAATGACCTTTATTACATTTTTAATGAATTCATGCTTTACATTGTGTCTTATATAAAACCAATTGATCAGATGAACTCCATGAGTCTTTGGAGAACCACCCACAGTAATCAGTAGGAGAGTATTTGTGCAGCGCATTGGGCACCAAATGGGCTCCAGCCCAGGGCCACGACCGGGTGAGTCCGGCCCTGCTGCTCTGCTGTAATGTCTATGAAGCCAAACTTTTAAAGCTGCCATCAGGTTTCGCCACGGGGATCCGAAGTTCAGAAGGTGTTCGGCATCAGCGCCTCGTCCAGAATCGGATCGATGATCCACGGCTACCTGCGCCTCGTCCCCGCCATCGCCAACGACGAGGAGAAGATGGCGGAGGCCGCCGAGCTGTACGACGCCTGGCTTAACCTGGAGCTGATCGACCATTATGAGAGGATGACCACCAAGAAGAGGATGAGCACAGAGGCCATGCGGCAGTGGCTGGCTGGCGCCGCATTTCACCTGCACCTGAGGATCCATCAGGTAAGCTGAACCAGAAAACAATGGAGGATAAACTTCTACAGAACTCTGGTTTTCCATTTTCATTCAAACTGACTGAATGAACGTATTTCTGCAGTTTGTACTGGGAGCACTGGGAGGAGGCAGACGAGCTCGATGTATTTTTTTCAGAGTCACTACATAATAATTTTAACAAATTTTCTGGTGAAAGAAGAAATAAACAGACAAATGAGCTCTAAAAGTAAAACCACCTGAGGAAAAGGAAGCACCTCGATTTTAAAAGTACTTAAAGTATTTGAGTAAAAGTATTTTCTCAATGTATTCTTTTATGCAGGAGTGTCCAAAGTGCGGTCCAGGGGCCTTTAGTGGCCCTATGCTGATTGCATGCGGCCACTGACATCAATTGAAGATTAAAACAAAATCCATACAGACATCTGATGTCTGCATGGATGTCTGATGACTTTCTATATTTAGTTTGGAAGAAATGATCACAAAGTAGTACAAAACACAAATTATTTGTCTTTAAATAATGATGTGCTGTTTACACAAACACTAATTTTGCTGCACACAAATCTGCTGTTAATTAATTCATAAAACTAGCATTTTAAAGAAACAGTGACCTGAATCTGGATTTTATTGCTCAGAAATTACAAAAAAATCTTCCAATTTCCTAGAAAATGTAGAAAATTTCTTTTAACAAGAAAAACTTACCACACTTTTTCAGGTTTGTTTCTATAGTGATCTGCACATCCCTTTCCAACAACAGATCTATTTGTTTAGTTGTAGTGGAGAATCATGCCGTATTATTTTCTACTATGTTGTATTTTCCCGGATTTCGCCATATTTGGCATATTATGAGTTTAGCCATCTTCAGGCCTGGCAGACATTGAAGCAGAACTTTGATGTGTATCCCAATTAATTAATAATTCAACAAGGAATGGTAACAGAAAGCTGCTTTTCCTCCAGTTCTGCTTGTTTTTGGATTCAAACCTGTTGGAGACGAAAGCAGGAACAGAATAAATCTGAATTGATTCTCCAACAGGTTCGCCTTCACTCTGTGCCATCTGGGTCCATCGAGTCTCTGCGTCTGTCCTACAAGACGGGGTTAAATCGCCTCGTTAGCGGCTATGTCGCCTATTTACGTAAAAATATTTTGGAGACTGAAGCGGGGGAAACATTGGAGCCAAAACGCAGCAGCGTGGAAAACAGCAGCGCCTCCAGCACCGGGAATGTGACGGCTCACCCGGCTGATGCCAAAGCCAACTCCACGGCAGGCGACCAGAGGAGCTGCGGGCAGCTGGTGGGAAGAAATGCTTCGGCGGCGCCGTGTTTCAGGCAACTGGGTCTGCTGGTCATCGAGCCGCAGAGGGAGGTCAGTCACGGCGTCCGGCACCGGCCCTGTGAGTCTGCGGCCATCCAGGAGGCCCTGGTGACGCGCATCATGAAGGCGCAGGACCTGCAGCGCAACAGGAACTTCTTCCTGTATCCGGAGAAAGTCCTGCGAGGCCTGCTGAGGCAGAGGCAGCACTTTGAGCTGCGAGCCAACCGGACCGAGGGAAACGGTCCATCCGGGTCGCAGCCGCGGAGCGGCGGCGGGACAGGGCCGAATCGAGAAAAAGAAAACCATACAATCAAGAGAATAAAGTCATAACATTACCACTTTATTGTCGTAATATTATGATTTTATCATCACACTCTTACGACACTGGTTTCATTTTTTAGTTCTTAATTTTTCTTATACGGTGGGTAACACCCCACCGTATTTTAAAGATTAAAATGACAAAAACCTTTTAAATAACATGATAACAAAATAGAAAATCTAGACAGAAGAAATTCTTTTCAAATGATTATTTTTTTATTGATTGCATGTAAGCAATCAGTCAATTGCATGTAAGCAATTGACTGATTGCTTACATGCAATCAATGAATAAAGTTGATTAATATTGTACATTCCAGCAACAAGGCTTTAATCACGTGTCGCCCTCGGCCGTTCGCCCTCGGCCGTTCGCCCTCGGCCGTTCGGCCGCGCCGTTCGGCCGCGCCGTTCGGCCGCGCCGTTCGTGTTGCCGTGGTTCACGTCCACAGAAACACACAAAGTCATCAAACACGCTTCATAAATAGTGACATATTTAGTGTTTCTTCTTGATCTATAAATCACTCACCAGGCTCAGCAGATAGGAAATAACACAAAACAGAAAACATTGTGCACAAACAAGAGGTCTCACTGGAACACAGACTGTATGTTTGTCTCTGTGTCTCAAGTACTTTGGTTAAAATATTTAGTTTTTTTTTATTCAGTGACGTTAATTGCACTGGATTGAGAATCCAAAAAACTTTCTCAAGTAGAACGAGCATAATAATTTTACTCAAACAAATGTAAAACTACTCCTGAAACGTTTATTCCCAGGTCATGTAATGGATGCTCTTTGCCACTTATTAAAATTCCTTTGGGATCAATAAAGTATTTTTGAAAACTTACAGTTGGGGGCTTGTTTTTAATATATTCATCTTGTATTGATTAGTAAGATCAATCCTGCGTCGCAGTTTAAAGGGCACAGCTCTTATTTTGTTGGTTATCAAACATTTGTGATGAAATGTCCAGACCTTCTGTCCCGCGACTCGGGAACAAAGTGTAAAGGTTACAGCCTTCCGCTGTAAATAAAGCCAGCTGGGGGCGCCAGCGGGGGGCGCTGTTCGCTGAGGCTGCAGCACCGCGCCGGAGAAAAAGAAAACCCTTTTTATGCGTGCAGCTGCTTGTTTTCACGAAGCACCTGAAAACAATTCAACACATTATGATCTGAGGAAGACAGAATATTACAGTGAAACCTCCAGTTAGCAGTTTTCATAAGGTAGGTTGTGTCTGACTGTTTTCAATCTCTTTAAAACATTTGGATGACATTTTAAATCGCTAGTTTTAGCTAACGGTCTGAGCGCTAAAACAAAAGGCTGATAATGGATTGAAACGTGACGTGCATCTGAGAAAATCTACTACAGTGTTCGAATAACTTGAACTGTGAAAGAAAAACACATTTAATAACTCCGAAAGGCTTTAGTTTACGTCCTTGTGAGGATGTCGGGCCTGTAAGGAAGTCAGTGAGCTAAAATGCTAGTGGTGGGTGTGGTTAGCCCTGGGCTAACCTGAGCTAACCGGGGCTAACCTGGGCTAACCACACCCACCAGGTAATCTAGGTATCGGTGGTTGTTTCCCTGTTGCTTTTAATGGCAGTCAGGCCTGGTTATTGCTCCGCGTTCCTGTGAGTGTCGGACACATTGAGCAGTTTTTGGCTGACAGGTTGGGTCTCCGCCACATCCACACGTGGTTTCTCAAAACTGGCGCAGCCGCATTTAGTGGGAAAAGGAAGGAAAGTGGCACAGAAAGCGGGTTCGGGTTGCGGTTTGGGTTAGTCTCAGGGCTGTTCCTGTTCGTTCTCATTTACAACCTGGTTTGTGTTCCTGGGGAGGGGCAGTTTACAGCCTTATAACCCCGGGGCAAATAATGCGGAGCATGAAGGGAATGGTTCCTCTGAGAGATTCTCCAATCTGAACATTTGCAAATATCCTCTATTAATAATATGCTTTTGTCCTAATGTGGCCCATATCATCTTACCTTCATAATACAGTGGAGAAATGACCGCAGAGACGTCGATAAAGGGCAACACGATGGGAATAAATGATAAATATCGACAGGCTTTCCTTGTCGGTACCGGGGGGGAAAACCGTTGATGGTCAAGATTTCAGCTGCACAGTCAAAAATCCCTGGCATAAATCAAAGTAATAATAATGAAAATCAGCAGAAAGGTCTGCGCTTTCCTCATGTAGATGTTAGAAATGTACATATTTTTCAGCCATAGATGATCGAGTTTTGTTCCATTGTAGGCAATACAATGTTTGAAAATTGAAATAAATTACTGGCATCTTGTTGGATTTTTTATATTGTATTAAATTTTTATTTAATATTCTATAAGAATTGAATTGTGCCGATGAAATTTTTCATTGGCACAGTGGCCTCTTTTATTCGATTGATTAGAATAATTGATGACTAATACAATCATTTGTTGCAGTCCTGATGTTTGATTCTGATAAATATCGCTTTTCTTTAATATGGGCAATATTTATATCGACTATCAACATGGGCCCAAATATTCACGTTGGTGCTTTCCTAATGTTCAATCATAAATTTATAAAACTGGATAAAACAACAATATTCCATGATTAATGACGTAGTGTTTTTGTTGGAACTAAGACATTCTGACATTTTAAAGTAAGATTTCAATGTAAAACCTCCAGTGTTATAAAACGAGACGTTTGAGCGGCAGAGCCCTGCAGAGTGTTTTTACTTTTACCAGAAGATTTATTTACATTTTTTCCTGGTCTTATTTCAGGCCGACTCCACTTCCAGTTTCTGTTTCATTAAATGTTTTACCTAATGTTGGTGTGCGCATCTGTCTGTCATTTTCTGTTTTATCTTCATGCCAACCTGGCCGTTCCGCCACCACACGACAGGAAAACGTCCAGTTCACATAAATGCAGAGAATGTTAGGAAGTCTGCACCACCATCAAATGCCAGCTTCTATTTAAAAAATAAAAGAAAAATATGTTCAGAAATGTTTACGCCCCATTATGCAGCATATTAGTTTCAATGTAATGATTGGAAAAATTAAATAATACTGTGGATTTGCTGTTATTTTTCCCCTGAATGATGCTTTCTATTTATTTGTTTTCTTCATGACTTTAAATTTTCCTGCCAAGGTTTAATGTTAAATGAAAGTCTGAAACTAGAATATGTCAAGATACTGTCAAAGAAATTTGTATATTATTGCAAAATAACATTTATTTAGAATAGAAGGTAAAACCTGTAATGCTGTAAACTTTGTTTGCACAGACTTGAGCAAAATGTCAGATTCAGACTCGGACAGCGACTGGGGCTTCCCCCGCAACAAGAAGTTTCTGGTAAAAATCCAGCAAATATTTTCCATGTTTGCTTTGTTCTTCATCTAAACCTGTTTTTCTTTTGGCTTCGTAGAAATCTCACGGGGAGATCAAAATAAACTTTTCAGGTAAGAAAGATTTAAAACTTATAGAAAATTAATTAGGATTGACTTAAAATTAAATATTCTGAAAGTTTTCCACCATATTTTCTTTCTCTCTTAAATTGTGACTCGTGAGGAATGTTTTTATTTTTGTAGCATTTAATTCATGTTTTATGTTCAATCACCAAAAAGCCTTAAATGATGACAACATGAACAGAAAATGAGATGGAACAGAGTTGGGGATTTACTGTATTGTGAAAAATTATCACTGTAACAGTTTCGATAAATTTCAGTTATTTTAGAAAAATGGCAGTTTGATTGGAAATGTTTTTATTTTCTCCACTTTTTGTTCCACAAGGCCACGAGTAAATTAGAGGACTAATGTCTCAGCCAGATCTAGAGAAACTCATCCATGCGTTTATCTTTAGTCACATTGATTATTGTAACAGCGTCTTCACAGGCCTGTCCAACAAATCAATCCTCCAGCTGCAGCTGATCCAGAAGCTGCTGCTCCTGTTCTCACTAAAACCAGGAAGATAGAGACATAACAGCAGTTTTAAAGTCCCTCCACTGGCTCCCTGTAGCTCAAAGAATAGACTTTAAAATACTGTTGTTAGTTTATAAATCACTGAATGGTTTAGCACCACAATACATCACAGATCTGCTGTTGTATCAACCTTCCAGACTCTCAGGTTCTGGTTCTGGTTCTGCTCTGCATCCCCAGAACCAGAACCAAGAGAGGAGAAGCAGCTTTCAGCATCTATGCACCAAACATCTGGAACAAACTTCCAGAAAACTGTAAAACAGCAGAAACCCTGACTTCCTTTAAATCTCAACTAAAAGCCAGTTGATTATAGAGTTTTATTTGAAATGTAATCAATTATAAATTTAATGATGGAACAATGTATTGTTTATTCTATGATGCATGATTTTGTGTTTATGATGTAAAGCACTTTGAAATGCCTTGCTGCTGAAATGAGCCATACAAATAAAATTTGATTGATTGATAAATGAAACTTGTTGCCGATCATGTGATTAGATATGTTTTTTCCTGCAGAAAGCTATTTCAGATGAGAATATTCTTGAAGAATAAACTTTGTGTTTCCGGCGCCGTGAATTAGAGCTGCACTGATTGACTACCGGTCTTTGAAAAAAACCTAGCTTACAGATTCTGATTTTGTCCGAAAGCAGTTTTTTGTCTGAAATGTTGCTCAATATATCAAGAAAGTTGCTGGTTTTGGCTGAATGGGGCAACTGTTGGCAAACTGATCTTTGGTTTACAGCTGGAAGAACTGAAGCTGTGCCAACACTAGATCTATAATTCTAGGTATATAGCTCTCTGTCAAAATTTCAGTTTATGTTCAGAAAGTTTTAGCACATCCACACATTGATCTGTTCTCAGCGTATGTTCAGTGGCTGGATGGGGTCAAAGGTCACCTGGTGGCCTGTGATGTGGAGATATGTCTCCTTGGTGTAACTGGTAGCTAATCTCATACTGAATATATCCAGATAAAGCGACATTTTGCTTGCAGCTCCTCCAGAGAGAGTGTTGAGCCAGTGGGGCTCCATCCCCCTACACACCAAGAAGGAAGGCGCTCAGCGGATGAGAGTTTGCGTCTTCTGGTTTCCCACGCTGCTGCAGCCCGACATCTAAAAACCTTCACTTGGGCCGCAGAAGTTGGCTTAATCAACGAAGAGTGAGTGCAACTCAGCCCACTGCTACAGATCAGACAGGAATCGTTGCAAAGTGCTGAGATTAGATTCTGTTTGCAGGAAAAGTGAAGTGCTGGATGTGGAGAACCTCCGCAAGATTCAGGTGGTTGAAACGATCCTGCTGCACCTGGAAGTGGCAACTGTAAGTCCCACCTCCAGCTAGCTGGGTCAGTCTCCGTCAGCTAGCTGGGTCAGTCTTAGCTAGATGGGTCAGTCTTAGACAGCTGGATGGGTCTGTCTCCGTCAGCTAGCTGGGTCAGTCTCCGTCAGCTAGCTGGGTCAGTCTTAGCTAGCTGGGTCAGTCTCCGTCAGCTAGCTGGGTCAGTCTTAGCTAGCTGGGTCAGTCTTAGCTAGCTGGGTCAGTCTCCGTCAGCTAGCTTGGTCAGTCTTAGCTAGATGGTCAGTCTTAGACAGCTGGATGGGTCAGTCTCCGTCAGCTAGCTGGGTCAGTCTTAGCTAGATGGGTCAGTCTTAGACAGCTGGATGGGTCAGTCTCCGTCAGCTAGCTGGGTCAGTCTCCGTCAGCTAGCTGGGTCAGTCTTAGCTAGCTGGGTCAGTCTCCGTCAGCTAGCTGGGTCAGTCTTAGCTAGCTGGGTCAGTCTTAGCTAGCTGGGTCAGTCTTAGACAGCTGGATGGGTCAGTCTCCGTCAGCTAGCTGGGTCAGTCTCCGTCAGCTAGCTGGGTCAGTCTCCGTCAGCTAGCTGGGTCAGTCTTAGCTAGATGGGTCAGTCTTAGCTAGCTGGGTCAGTCTCCGTCAGCTAGCTGGGTCAGTCTTAGCTAGATGGGTCAGTCTCCGTCAGCTAGCTGGGTCAGTCTTAGACAGCTAGCTGGGTCAGTCTTAGACAGCTAGCTGGGTCAGTCTTAGACAGCTAGCTGGGTCAGTCTTAGCTAGATGGGTCAGGCTCCGTCAGCTAGATGGGTCAGGCTCCGTCAGCTAGCTGGGTCAGTCTTAGCTAGCTGGGTCAGTCTCCGTCAGCTAGCTGGGTCAGTCTTAGCTAGCTGGGTCAGGCTCCGTCAGCTAGATGGGTCAGGCTCCGTCAGCTAGATGGGTCAGGCTCAGTCAGCTAGATGGGTCAGGCTCCGTCAGCTAGCTGGGTCAGTCTTAGCTAGCTGGGTCAGTCTCCGTCAGCTAGCTGGGTCAGTCTTAGCTAGCTGGGTCAGTCTTAGCTAGCTGGGTCAGTCTCCGTCAGCTAGCTGGGTCAGTCTTAGCTAGCTGGGTCAGTCTCCGTCAGCTAGCTGGGTCGGCCATTATCAGCTAGCTATTCATAGTTATTGATTTGATGACATATCAGATGTTCAAATATTTTTGCTAAATTATCCGGGTTTATTCGTTCTGTAGCTGTTTTGTTCCAAACGTGATGCGTTTTTCTTCTGGATGTTTTCTGTTTCTCCTGCAGTTGGACAAGGATTCCTCCAGACACGTTTTCATTTTTTGCAACATGTTGCATCAGGTAATCTGCACTTGGTTGGCTCACAGATTTCCATCTTATTGTCTGACTTTATGCCATTCATAAAACAATTTAAGTTGGGCTGTGAGGAAATAACAAAACTTCTGCTGATCTTGTACATCTTAGTTAGCCAGTACTGGTGCATTGAGTAACATTGGGACTTTCTGCTGCAGCACTGCTCTCCAGAGATCCTGGAGGAAGCGGTGCGCTGGCTGGAGACGGCGATCGGTTCAGACGGGAACAGCTGCTCTGCCTGGGAGGATTCCCCAACTGCTACACAACATTTGGCTTCATCTTCTCGGTGTGAGGCGACAAGTTAATTGTTTTTAGTTTTTTTTTAATCATTTTTTTGCCGAAGAGTTTTTGCGCCAGTGGCTCGTATGTTTGAGAGTCGGCAGACAGGAAAGAGGTGAGAAAGGGGAGGATGACATGCG
The DNA here is from genome assembly GCF_027474105.1 of Poeciliopsis prolifica. Taxonomy (NCBI): domain Eukaryota; kingdom Metazoa; phylum Chordata; class Actinopteri; order Cyprinodontiformes; family Poeciliidae; genus Poeciliopsis; species Poeciliopsis prolifica. Next base: position 154,467 of record NW_026562408.1, on the reverse strand, counting down.
ACAAAGGTCGCCGGGACCGGAGTCGAACCCGCGACGTCCGTGTCGAGGACTGAGGCCTGCAAACGTGGGGCGTGCTGACCCTTGTGCCACCGCAGCACGCCCCTGTCAAGTTAATTAAAAAAAATTAAACTTTATCTCAGAGTGTGAGGCTAAGAGTTGTGAAGATGAAGTTTTAGTTTTTTACAGTGCAAGGTTTTCCTTTTGTTAAAAAACAGATAATTTCTAAAATGTGAATGGTTTGTTTTTGATTAGATGCGAAGTTTATCCGGGAGATGACAACCCTGGACGCTACGATGAAGGCCCTGAAGGCACCGCCCGATGAGTCGTCTGCAATGGTAACAATCAAATCCTCTACACTGTAAAAACTATAAAAGCACTAAATCCTAATGAGTAGTTTTGTCTGATCTATGGGAAAAAAATCTATATAAAACAAAACTAAGCGATAAGTAACTATTAAGCAAAATATTTTGTTTTAAGTCAAATCTAATATTCATTAAACTTATTTCCTTTAACGAGACATTTCTACGTATTAAAGGAAATGCACTGCTACTGAAATTAGAACCATTTCATGAATATGGAGGAATATCAAACTCTTATTGAACTGAGAAATGATTTAAAGTTCATTTCAAGTGAACTGAATCAACTTGGTAAGTTTTTTTTTTGCTGTGTGGGACATTTTAATGCATTTTCTTCAGGTTTTTGTTTTTAATGATTTAAAATCAAAAATATATATACGCAGTAAAAACTGCTGGGTTAGAAATAACCCAATTTGTAACCCAGTGCTGGGTCATATCTGGACCGAGTCAACGCTGGGGTGTTTAACTCAACTGGGTTGGTTGGTTTGACCCGACACTTTGGGTTACGGCCTCTAACCAAACGCTGGGTTAAAGTTAAATTGGTTAAATTGACCCAAAACTGGGTTGAAAGTCATGACCCGACACAAGCATTATTGTACCACAATATTAGGGTAAAAAATATATATTTATATTGAATTTCACTGTATAAAAACATGATTAAAACAATTTAAATGTGATACATATGTAGAGCCAGCAGAATTCATTTACAAAAGTTACAAAACAAGTTTTTTCAAAAGTATATAATGAAATCACTTTAACTGATTATTTGGCTACAACTCAGAAGTATCTGTTACTACACATTAGAAAACATTTCATGTAAAAAATCTGTTTTAAAGCAAACCACAAGTAAAATTTCAGCCACTAAACAAGGAGTATTTGTATCGATACTTTAGGATTTTTGCTAATGCATGAGGACATACGCGTTCCATGCTGCCGCATTTTGTAGCTGCGCCACCAGGTTTGTCCCAACCTGATGGAGAGAGGAGACGGAAAAACAACATTAGTGATGCACTTGATTAAACGGTAAACAATTTGAGCATGATTCAGAGACAAAGGTTGACTTACAGGCTGGACATCAATGAAACCATCATCCAGGTTGATGGGTCTGAAACTTTTCTCCCAAATGTGTATCAGCTGGTCTGTCTGGCAAACATAAGCTTGTGCTAAAATGATGCAGTATCTACAAAGCATGAAAGCAAATTAGAAAACATGTCTGAGCTTCAATACCTTGAAGGAGCAAACTCATGTTCCTGGCCAGACAGAAGGTCTTTGTTGAGAACAAGCAGTTCAGGTTTCACTTTATTCTCCTGCTGTAGCATCACCAAAGCTTTTTGACAGAGCAACCTACCCTAATAAACATTTGGAATAACCATAAAAATATACCAAACATGTTCTAAATAAATTCTATTTATGAATAAAATCCTATTCATGTTGAAACGTTATCTTCTTTTTACTTACCGTGTCTTATTTCAAAGTAGAGGATCAGTCCGATGTGCAACGTTCAGTCTTGTTCAAAATGGAGGCTTGTGAAGAGGGGCGTGGCTTCTTCCAGGTTCCATCTTTAACCCATCCGATTGGCTAAATCCACCCAATCACTGACCCAACAGAAGTATTCAAGCTGAAGAGTTCTGATAAATTTCTGACCCAACTCTTCAGTTTTGAATTTTGACCCAATATTTGGTCAAACTAATCCAACCTATGACCCAACAGCTTCTACCCAGAAATGGGGTTATAAAAATAACCCAGCATTTTCTACTGTGTATCGACGTACCAATAATTTCAAAATGTAGTCAATAAATGTTGTTAGACTGTAATCTTGTTTGTTGCAGTTTGAAAAATAAAATTCATTTGTAATAAACGTTTTCTTAAGTTTGTCGTTGTAGAAACGAGGAGCTGCCGTATAATAAACGTTTTATAGAGAAAATCAATTATCAGTATTTGATTTGTTTTCTTTCTGCCCCAGAATGTTTCTCTACTGTGGAGATTTTTTTGTTTCAGGAAAGTGAAGCGATGAAGATGTTTGGGAACGAGAAGTTCCAGGCCCAGCAGTACGCAGAAGCTCTGATGTTTTACACCAACGCCATCAAATGCTAGTGAGTTTCTGGTGCCAACGATGAAACCATGTTTATGAACCGGTAACCTCACAATGTTTTCTCTCCATACTTCCAATTAAAGTTCTTTAAAAACGAAAAGAACAAAAGTCAAAGTTTAATTAGTGTCCATGTTTTATGTTTCTATGTGCTGAATCAATCTGAAGTCACTGCAATCATTTCTACTGGTGATTAAAACCGTTATAACTGTATTTTGTGTCCTGAATGTGATCATTTTAGTCCTGACAATCACATCCTGTATGGGAACAGAGCGCTGTGCTACATCAAGCAGAAGGAATATCTGTGAGTAAAATCAACCATTGCTGCAAAAAACTTTGGACTTATGCAAAGTTTGTATTTTCTTTGTTTCATCTGGTCATAATTTTACACGATCTGCGTGTAATAAAAACTCTCCAACCTACACCTGAAGTTTAAAAGTTAAACTTTGTATAAATGGACAGAAATGTGCATGTTTAATATTTTTCCTGTTGCAGAAAAGCAGCAGGAGATGGAAAGCGCGCCATTCTCATCGACCCCCTCTGGGCGAAGGTACAGTCCGCCTGGACCAATAACTGCTTCCGGTTCCCTAATTCATATTATTTAAATATGCTTTAATAAGTTGTGCATGTGTAACCCAGTGTAAAAACACAGGAAAATAATAAAATGATGTTGATTTAATGTCTTGTTCTACAATAAGTTAAAACATAATAGTTAGAAATAAATTAATAAATATGTTCATAAACATAGATTAAAAACTGCTAAAAATCTTTAGAAAACTGTGAAATAGGCTTTTAGTGACGGATTAAACAACCAATAGCTGGCGCAGTCTGATTTCACATCAGCCAATAACGTCGATTGTCCCGCCCCTTTAGCTGACACAAGCGAGCTCACAGCTGATGTCGTTTCTGTCAATAGTCTGGAAGAGTTTGTTGAACTTTGATGAAGAATCTGGAAATCAAAAGCTTCCCTTGTGAAGCTGGAAAAATCCCCGTGTAGCATCAGAGCATTGGTCAGGTCTTTCCTCTCTCTCTCTGTGTGTGTGTGTGGGTCTGTGTGTGTGTGTGTGTGTGTGTGTGTATGGGTCTGTGTGTGTGTGTGTCTGTGTGTGTGTGTGTGTATGGGTCTGTGTGTGTATGGGTCTGTGTGTGTGTGTGTGGGTCTGTGTGTGGGTGTGTGTGTGTGTGGGTCTGTGTGTGTATGGGTCTGTGGGTCTGTGTGTGTGTGGGTCTGTGTGTGTGTGTGTATGGGTCTGTGTGTGTGTGTGGGTCTGTGTATGGGTCTGTGTGTGTATGGGTCTGTGTGTGTATGGGTCTGTGGGTCTGTGTGTGTGTGGGTCTGTGTGTGTGTGTGTGTGGGTCTGTGTGTGTATGGGTCTGTGGGTCTGTGTGTGTGTGGTCTGTGTGTGTGTGTGTGTGTGTATGGGTCTGTGGGTCTGTGTGTGTGTGGGTCTGTGTGTGTGTGTGTGTGGGTCTGTGTGTGTATGGGTCTGTGGGTCTGTGTGTGTGTGTGTCTGTGTGTGTGTGGGTCTGTGTATGGGTCTGTGTGTGTATGGGTCTGTGTGTGTATGTCTGTGGGTCTGTGTGTGTGTGGGTCTGTGTGTGTGTGTGTGTGTCTATGTGCGTGTGTGTGTGTGTGTGTGTGTGTCTATGTGCGTGTGTGTGTGTGGGTCTGTGTGTGTGTGGGTCTGTGTGTGTGTGTGTGTGTGGGTCTGTGTGTGTGTGTGTGTGGGTCTGTGTGTGTGTGTGTGTGTGGTGTCTGTGTGTGTGTGTGTGTGTGGGTCTGTGTGTGTGTGTGTGGGTCTGTGTGTGTGTGGGTCTGTGTGTGTGTGTGTGTCTGTGTGTGTGTGTGTGTGTGGGTCTGTGTGTGTGTGGGTCTGTGTGTGTGTGTGTGTGTGGGTCTGTGTGTGTGTGTGTGTGTGTGTGGGTCTGTGTGTGTGTGTGTGTGTGTGTGTGTGTGTGTCTGTGTGTGTGTGGGTCTGTGTGTGTGTGGGTCTGTGTGTGTGTGTATGGGTCTGTGTGTGTGTGTCTGTGTGTGTGTCTGTGTGTCTGTGTGTGTGTCTGTGTGTGTGTGTGTCTGTGTGTGTGTGTGTGTGTGTATGGGTCTTTGTGTGTGTGTGTGTCTGTGTGTGTGTGTGTCTGTGTGTGTGTGTCTGTGTGTGTGTGTGTGTGTGTGTCTGTGTGTGTGGGTCTGTGTGCGTGTGTGTCTGTGTGCGTGTGTCTGTGTGTGTGTGTCTGTGTGTGTGTGTCTGTGTGTGTGTGTGTCTGTGTGTGTGTGTGTGTGTATGGGTCTGTGTGTGTGTGTCTGTGTGTGTGTGTGTGGGTCTGTGTGTGTCTGTGTGCGTGTGTGTGTGTGGGTCTGTGTGTGTGTGTGTCTGTGTGCGTGTGTGTGTGTGGGTCTGTGTGTGTGTGTGTCTGTGTGCGTGTGTGTGTGTGGGTCTGTGTGTGTGTGGGTCTGTGTGTGTGTGTCTGTGTGTGTGTGTGTGTGTGGGTCTGTGTGTGTCTGTGTGCGTGTCTGTGTGTGTGTGTGTCTGTGTGCGTGTGTGTCTGTGTGCGTGTGTGTGTGTGGGTCTGTGTGTGTGTGTGTCTGTGTGCATGTGTGTGTGTGGGTCTGAGTGTGTGTGGGTCTGAGTGTGTGTGGGTCTGTGTGTGTGTGTGTCTGTGTGTGTGTGTGTGTGTGGGTCTGTGTGTGTGTGTGTGTGTGGGTCTGTGTGTGTGTGTGTCTGTGTGTGTGTGTGTGTGTATGGGTCTTTGTGTGTGTGTGTGTCTGTGTGTGTGTGTGTCTGTGTGTGTGTGTCTGTGTGTGTGTCTGTGTGTGTGTGTGTCTGTGTGTGTGGGTCTGTGTGCGTGTGTGTCTGTGTGCGTGTGTCTGTGTGTGTGTGTGTCTGTGTGTGTGTGTCTGTGTGTGTGTGTCTGTGTGTGTGTGTGTGTGTATGGGTCTGTGTGTGTGTGTGTCTGTGTGTGTGTGTGTGGGTCTGTGTGTGTCTGTGTGCGTGTGTGTGTGTGGGTCTGTGTGTGTGTGTGTCTGTGTGCGTGTGTGTGTGTGGGTCTGTGTGTGTGTGTGTCTGTGTGCGTGTGTGTGTGTGGGTCTGTGTGTGTGTGGGTCTGTGTGTGTGTGTGTCTGTGTGTGTGTGTGTGTGGGTCTGTGTGTGTCTGTGTGCGTGTCTGTGTGTGTGTGTGTCTGTGTGCATGTGTGTCTGTGTGCGTGTGTGTGTGGGTCTGAGTGTGTGTGTGTCTGTGTGCATGTGTGTGTGTGGGTCTGAGTGTGTGTGGGTCTGAGTGTGTGTGGGTCTGTGTGTGTGTGTGTCTGTGTGTGTGTGTGTGTGTGTGGGTCTGTGTGTGTGTGTGTGTGTGGGTCTGTGCGTGTGTGTGTGTTGTCTGTGTGTGTGTGGGTCTGTGTGTGTGTGCATGTGTGTGTGTGTGTGTGTGCGTGTGGGTCTGTGTGTGTGTGTGTGTGGGTCTGTGTGTGTGTGTGTGCGTGTGGGTCTGTGTGTGTGTGGGTCTGTGTGTGTGTGTGTGTGGGGTCTGTGTGTGTGTGTGTCTGTGTGCGTGTGTGTGTGTGGTTTGTGTGTTTGTGGTCTGTGTGTGTGTGGGTCTGTGTGTGTGTGTGTATGGGTCTGTGTGTCTGTGTGTGTGTGTGTATGGGTCTGTGTGTGTGTGTCTGTGTGTGTGTGTGTGTGTCTGGGTCTGTGTGTGTGTGTGTCTGTGTGTGTGTGTGTGTGTGTGTGTGTGTGGGTATGGGTCTGTGTGTGTGTGTGTGTGGTCTGTGTGTGTGTGTGTGTGTGTGTGGGTCTGTGTGTGTGTGTGTGTGTGGGTCTGTGCGTGTGTGTGTGTGTGGGTCTGTGTGTGTGTGTGTGTGGGTCTGTGTGTGTGTGCGTGTGTGTGTGTGTGTGTGTGGGTCTGTGTGTGTGTGTGTGTGTCTGTGTGCGTGTGTGTGTGTGGGTCTGTGTGTGTGTGTGTCTGTGTGTGTGTGTCTGTGTGCGTGTGTGTGTGTGGGTCTGTGTGTGTGTGTGTATGGGTCTGTGTGTGTGTGTGTGTGTCTGGGTCTGTGTGTGTGTGTGGGTCTGTGCGTGTGTGGGTCTGTGTGTGTGTCTGGGTCTGTGTGTGTGTGTGTCTGTGTGTGTGTGTGTGTGTGGGTCTGTGCGTGTGTGTGTGGGTCTGTGTGTGTGTGCGTGTGTCTGTGTGTGTGGGTCTGTGTGTGTGTGTGTGGTGTGTGTGCGTGTGGGTCTGTGTGTGTGTGGGTCTGTGTGTGTGTGTGTGTGTGTGGTCTGTGTGTGTGTGTGTCTGTGTGCGTGTGTGTGTGTGGGTCTGTGTGTGTGTGGGTCTGTGTGTGTGTGTGTATGGGTGTGTGTGTCTGTGTGTGTGTGTGTATGGGTCTGTGTGTGTGTGTGTGTGTGGGTCTGTGTGTGTGTGTGTGTGTGGGTGTGTGTGTGTGTCTGGGTCTGTGTGTGTGTGTGTCTGTGTGTGTGTGTCTGTATGGGTCTGTGTGTGTATGGGTCTGTGTGTGTGTGTGTCTGTGTGTGGTGTGTCTGTGTGTGTGTGTGTGTGTGGGTATGGGTCTGTGGGTGTGTGTGTGTGGGTATGTGTGTGTGTGTGTATGGGTCTGTGTGTGTGTGTGTCTGTGTGTGTGTGTGGGTCTGTGTGTGTGTGTGTGTGGGTCTGTGCGTGTGTGTCTGTGTGTGTGTGTGTGTGTGGGTCTGTGTGTGTGTGCGTGTGTGGGTCTGTGTGTGTGTGTGTGGGTCTGTGTGTGTGTGTGTGTCTGTGTGCGTGTGTGTGTGTGGGTCTGTGTGTGTGTGGGTCTGTGTGTGTGTGTGTCTGTGTGTGTGTGTGTGTGGGTCTGTGTGTGTGTGTGTGTGTGTGTGGGTCTGTGTGTGTGTGGGTCTGTGTGTGTGTGGGTCTGTGTGTGTGTGTGTGTGTGGGTCTGTGTGTGCGTGTGGGTCTGTGTGTGTGTGTGGGTCTGTGTGTGTGTGTGGGTCTGTGTGTGTGTGTGTGTGTGTGTGTGTGTGTGTGTGTGGGTCTGTGCGTGTGTGTGCGTGTGTCTGTGTGTGTGTGTGTGTGTGGGTCTGTGTGTGTGTGTGTGTGTGTGTATGGGTCTGTGTGTGTGTGTGTGTCTGTGTGCGTGTGGGTCTGTGTGTGTGTGGGTCTGTGTGTGTGTGTGTGTGGGTCTGTGTGTGTGTGGGTCTGTGTGTGTGTGTGTGGGTCTGTGTGTGTGTGTGTGTGTGTGGGTCTGTGTGTGTGTGTGTGTGTGTGGGTCTGTGTGTGTGTGCGTGTGTCTGTGTGTGTGTGTGTGGGTCTGTGTGTGTGTGTGTGTGTGTGTCTGTGTGCGTGTGTGTCTGTGTGTGTGGGTCTGTGTGTGTGCGTGTGTCTGTGTGTGTGTGTGTGAGTGTGTGGGTCTGTGTGTGTGTGTGTGTCTGTGTGCGTGTGTGTGTGGGTCTGTGTGTGTGTGGGTCTGTGTGTGTGTCTGTGTGTGTGTGTGTGTGTGGGTCTGTGTGTGTGTGTGTGTGTGTGTGGGTCTGTGTGTGTGTGGGTCTGTGTGTGTGGGTCTGTGTGTGTGTGGGTCTGTGTGTGCGTGTGTCTGTGTGTGTGTGTGTGTGTGTGTGTGTGGGTCTGTGTGTGTGTGTGTGTGTGTATGGGTCTGTGTGTGTGTGTGTGTGTGTGGGTCTGTGTGTCTGTGTGTGTGTGTGGGTCTGTGTGTGTGTGTGTCTGTGTGCGTGTGTGTCTGTGTGCGTGTGTGTGTGTGGGTCTGTGTGTGTGTGTGTGTGGGTCTGTGTGTGTGCGTGTGGGTCTGTGTGTGTGTGGGTCTGTGTGTGTGTGGGTCTGTGTGTGTGTGTGTGGGTCTGTGTGTGTGTGGGTCTGTGTGTGTGTGCGTGTGGGTCTGTGTGTGTGGGTCTGTGTGTGTGGGGTCTGTGTGTGTGTGGGTCTGTGTGTGTGTGTGTGTGGGTCTGTGTGTGTATGGGTCTGTGTGTGTGTGTGTGGGTCTGTGTGTGTGTGTGTGTGTCTGGGTCTGTGTGTGTGTGTGGGTGTGTCTGTGTGTGTGTGTGTGGTCTGTGGTGTGTGTGTGTGGGTCTGTGTGTGTGTGGGTCTGTGTGTGTGTGCGTGTGTCTGTGTGTGTGTGTGTGTGTGGGTCTGTGTGTGTGTGTGTGTGGGTCTGTGTGTGTGTGTGTGTGTGTGTGTGTATGGGTCTGTGTGTGTGTGTGTCTGTGTGCGTGTGGGTCTGTGTGTGTGTGGGTCTGTGTGTGTGTGTGTGGGTCTGTGTGTGTGTGGGTCTGTGTGTGTGTGTGTGGGTCTGTGTGTGTGTGTGTGTGGGTCTGTGTGTGTGTGTGTGTGTCTGTGTGTGTGTGTGTGTCTGGGTCTGTGCGTGTGTGTGTGTGTGCGTGTGGGTCTGTGTGTGTGTGTGTCTGTGTGTGTGTGTCTGTGTGTGTGTGTGTGTGTGTGTGTGTGTGTGTGTGGGTCTGTGCGTGTGTGTGTGTGCGTGTGTGTGTGTGCGTGTGGGTGTGTGTGTGTGTGGGTCTGTGTGTGTGTGTGTGTGTGGGTCTGTGCGTGTGTGTGTGTGGGTCTGTGTGTGTGTGCGTGTGTCTGTGTGTGTGTGTGTGTGTGGGTCTGTGTGTGTGTGTGGGTCTGTGTGTGTGTGGGTCTGTGCGTGTGTGGGTCTGTGCGTGTGTGTGTGTGTGCGTGTGTCTGTGTGTGTGTGGGTCTGTGCGTGTGTGTGTGGGTCTGTGTGTGTGTGCGTGTGTGTGTGTGTGTGTGTGTGTGGGTCTGTGTGTGTGTATGGGTCTGTGTGTGTGTGGGTCTGCGTGTGTGTGTGTGTGTGTGTGTGTGTCTGTGTGTGTGTGTGTGTGTGTGGGTCTGTGTGTGTGTGTGTGTGGGTCTGTGCGTGTGTGGGTCTGTGCGTGTGTGTGTGTGTGTGTGCGTGTGTCTGTGTGTGTGTGTGTGTGCGTGTGTCTGTGTGTGTGTGTGTGTGTGTGGGTATGGGTCTGTGTGTGTGTGTATGGGTCTGTGTGTGTGTGTGTGTGGGTGTGTGGGTCTGTGGGGGTGTGTGGGTCTGTGCGTGTGTGTGTCTGTGCGTGTGTGTGTGTGTGTGTGTGTCTGTGTGTGTGTGTGTGTGGGTCTGTGTGTGTGTGTGTGGGTCTGTGTGTGTTTCCTCTTGCGTTACACGTTTTTCACAATGTTTTATCGTTGGATTTGGGGGTGTTGGAGATCATTTATCGGTTGGATTTTGGGTTTTTTGGCAACATTTTGGTGGACTTTGCTGCAGCGTTTTTTCTCTCCTGAGGTTTCGGCTGCTGCTCCCTACAGGGCCACTACCGGTACTGCGAGGCGCTGTTCTGTCTCGGGGCCATGGACCTGGCGTTGGAGGCCAACAGGACCGCCCGGTGGCTGTGCAGAGAAAACCCAGAGGGACTCAAAGATCTGGACCAGCAGTTCCTGAAGTTCAGGCCGGAGCCGCCGCCTGGTACCGATCCACCTCGTTTGGGAGTTATGGGCCCAAACCAGACATGTCTTTCTATTCCAGCATTTATTTGTGTTTTATTGTTTGATTGGTGAATGGCAGCAGGAAGTTAGTCAGCTCCTGCCTGCTATTGCTTCCTGTTTGTGAAAGTGAAACTCATGCTGCTCTGCTTTTTCTCCAGCTGAGCTGCCGCAGCGGCCTCAGAGGTTCGTCTGTTTGCCTTTTTACTGACACAAGAACTAGTATTAATCGTTGTCAGTCGTTAACTGTGGGCTTGTTTTTAATGCGCCGCAGCTTTAAGGTTGGGCTGGTAAAGAAAATCCCTCAGGCGACGAAAACAGGCGGCAAAAACAATCTGACCAGGAGCTCAGCTGCGAAGGTGAGTCATGTTTGATTTGCTTTTACAGTTTTCATTTGAACTGTAAACTCATGTTTTCCTTCAGTTTTTAAATGTCTTTTTAGCAATATTTCTCATTTTCTCTTAATCAATTCCTGCTTTTTTGCTGTTTTTTTTCTCTGTATTTTTGTCGGGCGATAATTGAAGTAAGCAGCAACATGAATCATCTTGGAGTAAAAACTGAGAAACGAGTTGAAAAATTGATGCTGTGAAACACAGAAAACAGATTTCTGAACTTATTCAAGGAGGAAGCTGATTATTTTACTTATCAATTTATTGGATTAAAAATGTATTTATCTTTAAACAAAATTAGAAATGCATCAAGATTCAAGTAATGAATTAATTGTATTTTTAATAAGGAAATAAAGATTTAAATGCGACAACATATTTATTTTTCTTCTGCTTGTTTTAACAGTTTTTTTCACCATCTTTTAGCCTGTAATCAATTAGTTTTATAATTAATCGATTATTAAATTATTTCAGTAAACAGATGGATTAATTATTTCGGGTCTGCGCTCCGTGTTCGTCTCTGAGCAGCATGAAAAATGAGGGAGATGATTTTCACCCTAAAATGATTCAGTTTTGGTCGTTGTTGCCCAGGAGTTTCGTGCCGCCGCCGATGTTGAAAGGCTCCATTTGAAGTTTGCAGCAGCAGCCGCCGCCGCCGACTTCCTATCTGGAAGTCGTGCAACCTCAAGCGTTCAGCTGGCAGACGCTGATCATTGAACTTTTCTTTTGGGATAAAGACTACATGAATATTTAAGCTAGATTTAAAAATGTGAGACAAACAGAAATTGTTTTGAGTCTGTTGGTGTTTTCGCATCATTTGTAAGTTTTAGTCAGCACTACTGAGTGTTTGTGGGTTTTTATATCTGGCTGTAATTCATGTTGATCATTAATTTGTGTTTTTAGGTCATCGAGGCGAAAACGGACAAGAAGACAGGTTAGTTTGTTTTCCAGTTTAAATAATTTGGTGTTGAGTTTATTTCATGTTAGTAAATATTCACGTTAATACTACAAATCCAAGAACAGAAAGTTTGATACTCGGGCTCCAACAGGGGAATTTAATCAATCGGAGGAAAACACTAATCGATTATCTGAACTTTAATGGAAACCCAGAACATCACATCAGTCCAAATGGAAATCATTTTAATGCAGAAAGCTCCTCCTCATGCTGAATGCATGAAGGTTCCAAACACCCGGCTCCCTCCTCACCAGTGGCCGTCGGCGACTGTCGGAGGTCTCTCCTTGATTTGGGCCAAAAATTCTTTAATCATCCAAACCACTGAATGTTTGAACTTGACTTTAATTCTTGTGTGTAAAATTAGAAATGTAAATTTTTCTCACCCAAATTGAATTCAAACCAGCCTTACTTTGTTTGGAACCATTTTCCTAAGAACTTGAGAATAAATGGGAAGGAATGTTCTCAGCAAGCAGCTCTGTGATTGGTCGGCAGCGTTCTTGTCCTGGTTCCCTTGCGACAAACGAACCCGGGGGAACACGGATGTGTTACGTGTCGTATGTTTTGCTGAGAGTTTTAACGACTGTTTGTGTTTTAATTTGTGTTTTAACGACTGTTTGTGTCTGAAGCGCTGTCCGACCCGGAGGGGCGACTCAAAACATCCAGAAGGTCAGTGAGGTCACACGTCGTCCCTTTGATTTGTTCATCAGACTTCCTCCTGTTTAGTGAAAATCTTTGTAAAGACGGTCCCTTCCCTTCAAACACAGCATGATGTCCAAGAGCAAAACCGGGTTCTATCTTTGACTAGACCTTTCTTTCTTTGATGTCATTTTAGCACAGGGTTATATTTGGACATGTAGGGCTGACTAGGGTTAGGGTTAGGGGTTAGGGTTAGGGTTAGACAACTTTGGAATTTAGAAAACCACAAACGGAATGTCTCTTTCCTTCCTCTGTCTCGAGAAAGCTCATTCTGCAAAGCATAGCGGCGGCGTATCCTGTAGAGCAGCGGTGTCAAACTCCAGTCCTGGAGGGATGGTGTCCTGCAACTTTTAGATGTGCCTTTGCTGCACCACCTGAATAGAATAATTAGGTCATTAAGGCTCTGCAGAACAAGGAGGAGGAAATTAAGCCATTCCATCCCAGTGTTTTGTACCTGTGGCACATCCAAAAACTGCAGGACAGCGGCCCTTGAGGACTGGAGTTTGACACCCTGCTGTAGAGTATTGTGTCCTGTGGAACCCCGTGTTACCCTGTAGTGTCCTGTGGCACCCCATGTTTCCCTGTGGCACCCTGTGTTACCCTGTAGCGTCCTGTGGCACCCCATGCTTCCCTGTGGCACCCTGTGTTACCCTGTAGTGTCCTGTGGCACCCCGTGTTTCCCTGTGGCAACCCGTGTTACCCTGTGTCACCCCGTGTTACCCTGTAGTGTCCTGTGGCACCCCGTGTTTCCCTGTGGCACCCCGTGTTGCCCTGTAGTGTTCTGTGGCACCCCGTGTTTCCCTGTGGCACCCCGTGTTACCCCGTGTTGCCCTGTGGCACCCCGTGTTGCCCCGTGGCACCCCGTGTTTCCCCGTGGCACCCCGTGTTTCCCCGTGGCACCCCATGTTTCCCCGTGGCACCCCATGTTTCCCCGTGGAACCCCGTGTTTCCCCATGGCACCCCGTGTTGCCCTGTAGTGTCCTGTGGCACCCCGTGTTTCCCTGTGGCACCCCGTGTTGCCCTGTAGTGTTCTGTGGCACCCCGTGTTTCCTTGTGGCACCCCGTGTTACCCTGTAGTGTCCTGTGGCACCCCGTGTTTCCCTGTGGCACCCTGTGTTACCCTGTAGTGTCCTGTGGCACCCCGTGTTTCCCTGTGGCACCCTGTGTTGCCCTGTGGCACCCCGTGTTGCCCCGTGGCACCCCGTGTTTCCCCGTGGCACCCCGTGTTGCCCTGTAGTGTTCTGTGGCACCCCGTGTTTCCCTGTGGCACCCCGTGTTACCCTGTAGTGTCCTGTGGCACCCTGTGTTACCCTGTAGTGTCCTGTGGCACCCCGTGTTTCCCTGTAGCACCCTGTGTTACCCTGTAGTGTCCTGTGGCACCCCGTGTTGTCCTGTGGCACCCCGTATTGCCCTGTGGCACCCCGTGTTGCCCCGTGGCACCCCGTGTTTCCCCGTGGCACCCCGTGTTTCCCTGTGGCACCCCGTGTTACCCTGTAGTGTCCTGTGGCACCCCGTGTTTCCCTGTGGCACCCCGTGTTGCCCTGTAGTGTTCTGTGGCACCCCGTGTTTCCCTGTGGCACCCTGTGTTACCCTGTAGTGTCCTGTGGCACCCCGTGTTGCCCTGTGGCACCCCGTGTTGCCCCGTGGCACCCCGTGTTGCCCCGTGGCACCCCGTGTTGCCCCGTGGCACCCCGTGTTTCCCCGTGGCACCCCGTGTTTCCCTGTAGTACCTGTAGTGCCCAAGGTCTGTGGAAACAGCCTCTGCTCTCTCTGCAGTGAGCGCGACGACCTCAGTGGTTCTAAAATCAAGTCAAAGAGCCAAAGCGAAATGCAGAAAGCGGTGAGTCTTTCTTCCTGTCGGTTCTTTTAATCATCTGGGTTTTTCCGACTCTGACCCGCTGCGTTTGTGTCCATCAGAACCAGAACCAGAAGATGGCCGACAGCAAAGCAGATTTATGTAAGGAGCTTCGGTTTCTGGTGCAGGAGGCTCAGAGCGCGCTGTCGGATCTCCGCAGCCGCAACGCAGAGCAGGCCTTCAGCCAGGCGCTGGGGCTGCTGGAAGCCGCCCCGGCCGAGGTAAGAAACTGCCGAACATCTGGTAACTAGTGCTGAAAAAATGTGGTAAAGACGACCGGAGTAATGTGGGACAATGTGGCATGATGTCTGGCTTTTTCATCCCTCCAACTGATGGGCGTCAGCCTGCTATTGAAGCTTCTGGAAAATACTTAGAAAAATACTATTTGACAACATCTGGAAACAAAGTCCAGGGTTCACTCCGAGGGCCTGAAGGGGGCGCTCTCTGCCGCTGTTGCATGTCAGTTCAGATGGGAGGAGCAGCAGGGCGGGTTCGGGTCATGATTAGTTTGGTTTGGGATGTTCTGGTGGGGTCAGTGAGATAATTTAACTGATACGTTTTTTTTAACCTGTTCATTCCAGTTAATTAGTTGACGATTCTTTGAATTATTGATTAATTGTGATTAATCTGTTTCAGTGACTACTTGATGGATCTGAATGTTTTTCTCAGAAACTGGGACTTTCCTCTCTGGATGTTCTGCTGCTGCTGTTCGGTCGAGCGTCCGCCTTGATAGAAATCGGACAGCCGGAGGTGAGTCGCCCAGAGGAACGCGGTTTGGAACATTTTCATCAAAATGCCTTGAAATAACCCTAAATTAAAAGCGGCCAATGGATGAAACACAAATAGATGCAAGAAAAAAAGCTGAATTATAAGCAGCCAAACATTAATGCCTGACTAGAACCAGTCTGGCAACAGGAAGTAGACAAAGCAGCACATCTACAGAACAGCTTGGAAACACAATCACCATCAGGCTCTAAAGGCTGACAGTGATTTTCTAATTATTATACAGTTTATAAACGCACAATTTATCACCATAAATTTTCAGAAACATTCAATTCAGAAATGTTAAATTTCATCGTAACTGGTATCATCCAAGCAACTCCAAAGAATCGTGCTGCAGTAGCAGTCAGTGCAGGGAATATGAAGCGGCCTCTGACTGAAGACTGTTGCTGTTTAAACCAGAGATGCTCCGATCAGGGTTTTTTGCTGCCGATACTGATCATCCATGAGGCCGATCACCCAAACGTCCCCGTTAACTCGGAGCGCTAAAGCTCCTCACTACAGGATTTGTTTTCTGTGCAGCGAGAAGGAAACAGGAGCTTCAGGCTGAGAAGGCAGATACAGATGATTGGCAACGGGAGACAGTGATCGATC
Organism: Poeciliopsis prolifica; assembly: GCF_027474105.1. Lineage (NCBI taxonomy): Eukaryota > Metazoa > Chordata > Actinopteri > Cyprinodontiformes > Poeciliidae > Poeciliopsis > Poeciliopsis prolifica. Next base: position 139,289 of record NW_026562408.1, on the reverse strand, counting down.
ACAGATCGTACACTTTTTCACAGAAATTGGCCGCTTATGACTGCTGGCCGTCCGATCGATGGTCACACGTATAGTTTTGAAGGTTTTCCATCTTTGCAGCTTTGAGAACCAGAGGGAATAAGTGTCGGATCAGAGCAACGGCAGCCTGAGCGCCAACTCTGCAAAAACGTAATCCTGAAACTTTAAACCTCTGGGGAAATGTTTCCTCTCAGTCCCCAGATTTGTTGGTCTGTCAGCTCCTACTTTGTCATTTCTGCTCTGTTGTGCGTCTAAAACCGTTTTCTTGATGATTCTTGCTGCAGGAACTGGCAGAAGCAGAGAAACTCCTGGAGAGGATGAAATCGTTTGAAGAGCGAACGTTCCAGTGTCTGGTTTATTATGCCATCGGCAGAGTGTTTCTACGAGAAAATCGGTGCGTTTGTTGTTTAAAATTGACCTTTTGCATATTTTTGCTCCTAAATTTTAGTTTCTGTTTCAAAAAAAGACACCCAGCTGATTTCTGGCAGTAAGTTACTATTTTTGGTGCTTAGAAAACGAGTTCTGATAAATTGCACTTGACCGGCACAGCCCTGTTGTCTAGCAACCCAGCTGATCGCCAGCATTTGGTCAGCGGGATTTCCTGCTGTACAATGGCTGCTGGAAAAGACAAAAGTTTAGTTGTTGACTTTCTGACTGGTTTTGCAGGCAGCTCCACTAACTAAAATCTGATTTTCTGAGAATATTTGGTGTAATAACATGGTGATCAGGTTTTGTCTAGGCCGTTCCAGGAAGTGTCTCCTATGTCCTCGTTTCTTGTTCTCCAGCTGTGTCTCCTCCTGTTATGCAGGTTTAAAGTTGCCATGCAGCAGTTTTCAGATTCGCTGCAGATGGTGAAGAATCAAATTACACCAGGTAAACTCACCTGGCCGTTGACCAAAGAGATTGTTAAAGAAACACAAGCGGACAGTTTCAAGGTTGGTGCGTCCTGAATGGTCTCGAATGTGTCGTGGTGAGGAAACTCCTGAATCATCCTGTCTGTTCCAGGAGATGCTTGAGGAATCAATAGAGTTGTGTAGATTTCCCCCCGCCCCGGACGCCGTCTGTCGTCTTGAAAAATGTCTTTGCCCTCTAAAAGCTGAGATCTATTTCACTGACCCAGATTTTAAGGTAAGCAGGAGCTCATTTCTGTGGTTGGGAGAAAACCGCGTTGAGTTTTGAACGAGAAGCTTGTTGTTTCAGGGCTACATTCAGATATGCTGCTGTCAGAGCTGCAAGGTTGAATTCCACATCAGCTGCTGGAAGAGCCTAAAATCTACCAAGTTCAGTGAAAAGAATGAAAAGGTTTGCTTTTCATTCCTCTTTCCTGCAGATTCGATTCCCTGACATGGGGAATCATGAGTGTTTGTTTCGCAGGATGTCCTGAATGAGGCGTGTTTGACTCCCGACTGTCTGGGTAAAATCTGCTCTATACGAATCTTTGGTCCTACGGGTTTGGTGAAATGTAAGGTGAGAAAACGTCCAGAGGAGCGTCGCTGTGAACGGCGGGTCAGCGCTGACCGCTTTGCTTTGTGTTTTCAGTTTGAAACGACCATCACGAAACCAGAGCTGCCAAAGAAACCTCGAGTTAACCAGAAAGCCACCAGGTGAGGCGGCTGAAGTCCAACGCCAGTTCTCCTCGGACTACCAGAGAAATGATTAGAAAATGGCTCCAATGCTTTCTTACAAAGACGAAACTTAAAATTTTCTTCCATCAACATTTTTGAATGAAATGCTTTGAAACATGTTGCCGGCGGCTATTGTGTCGTAAGAATTAGTTTTGGAGCTGAATGACTATTGAATATTTCTGTCAAGGTATTTATAGTATAAATTGTAGGCCTGACTCGATTAATTAGATTAATAAATTAATCAATAATAATCAACTAATTTAGCAATCGAGTAATCATTAACTGGAGTAAACACTCAAAATGACAGGTAAATTTGGTTTTTAGACAAATTAAAATATGTACTAGAGGTGTGACGATGGATCTGCCGGCCGCCGAGCGATCGGCTGATTTCTGTGAAAAAGTGTCCGATCGATCAGCGTCTGGTTGCCGATCACCGAATCCGATCGCCTGTATCTGCCGTCTCAGCCTGCAGCTCCTGCCTCCTTCTCGCGGCGCAGCAGCTTTAGCGCTCTGAGTGAACGGGAACGTTTGCGTGTTGCGGCGGAGAACGACCTGGAGGTGAAGCTCTTCACGATGCGTCACAACCAATCTAATGCGATATGAAAAGAACTTGATTGATTTGGCTCCATCGAGGCTCCATGCGGGAACAGGAGACGTCAGTCAGCAGGTTGAGCAGCGCAGCTACCGACACGCAGCGGATCAGCATCACGTCAGAAAGCTAAACAAATAACCCAACCATAATTCAAGGAGCGAGTCGCTGGTTCTGCTGCCGCTGTGGGACCGACGCTACTGCTGGGAATATTTCAGACGGAGCCGCTGCAGACGTGAACTCTGACCCCGAGAGCTGAGAGCCGCAGCAGGAGCTAAAACGGATTTTAGATGTGTGTTAACTCTTTCGCTGTCCTGGCATGATGGGTAATCTCTGAAAATAATCGATCCCCTCTGCAGTCCTCGCTCAGTCAGAAGCAGCCAATCAGAGCCAGGCTGTCAGGAAGTTTTGATTTAGTAACTCAGGATTGTTTATGTTGATGCAACCTGCAATTTAACTTTGAATGTTTCGTTTTTTACTTGGCATTATTTGATATAGGAAATGAACGGTGATCGAAGTTTAGAGATTTTAGTCTGAAAATGTTTTAGTTAAAACTCGTCAGACTCATTAAAACAATGCTGCATTTTAGCCGATAAAATGTTTAATTAAAATGGAATATAATAGTTTAATGGCATCTTTTAAAGTTTTTCTATTGCTGTTTAAAAGAGGAAACGGTGGTTCAATGACAGATCTATAGAATGTGTACATTTTTATTCAACCAATCATTGATTAATTGATTGCCAAAGTCACTGTTAGTGGGCGCTGTTGAAGAGTTACTAATGAGTCTCTGTTTTTCTTCTGGTGTTTGTTGCCAGTGTGAAGAAGTTAAAGTCCAAAGAGGATCAGAAGCAGAAGAGGAAACAGTTCAAACAGACGTTTAAGGATCCGAAAACCAACAACCAGGAAATCCTGCAGAAGGACGACTCTGGATCGCAGAATCAACAGAAAGGTCCGCTTCACTCTGAACGTTTTTCCTTCCACTGGACTTTCCAGTGCAAACCTCACCAAGAACGTTTGGCCTGAGAGCAAATAAAACGTAACAGACATCAGATCAGAAATATTAAATCTTAATATTGATGAAAAGTTTAGGTTCCAATAGCAAAATGGAAATTGGATCGATACCGATGTTGATATCAGATCAATAAAACAGATATTGGAAAAAATTCTAGATTTAGTGTCAGTGACATGTCTGATCTATTCAGTATAACTCTACGCTTTCAGTTCTGAACGGGATCGAGTTCCTCTGGGCTTCATCCTGAAATTAGACAAAAAAATATGTAAAATATTTATTTTACTTTATATTCATTTACTCAATCAAACTCTGGATGAAAGTTTAATTCCAAAACAATCAACCAGTTTCAGTTTTATTTTCTGTCGGCTGTTTTTCTCCCAGCGGCAAATTAAAGTTGATTTCACATGTTTGACCAGCTGGTGGCGCTGTTGGTGAATTAAAATGAACTGATGCAGAGGAATAAGATGATGTTTAAAACTTGAATGTTTTAAATCAACAATTCAATTCTGTATCGGACCGGAATCAGCCGACAATAAACCTCAGCTATCAGAACTGAGAAGGTGGAAAAATGGCCCGGCGGAACCGGACAACCGGCCCGGTGGAACCGGACAACCGGCCCGGTGGAACCGGACAACACCGGACAACCGGCCCGGTGGAACGAACCGGCGCTAAAGATTTATGCAGGGTCTGCTGAAGTGCAGCTTCGTTTCTCATTTGGGTTTCAGTATTTGCTCTTGAACCAAACCCAGAAAGACTTTTCCGATTTGCCGTTTTTCACTGTCCTGTTGTTTCTCCTGCAGCCTGGTTGGTGTACAGAGACCGGGTTCTGCTGCAGATCAACCAGAACCTGGACCTGCTGCGGGAGGAGCAGGGCCTGCAGGTGTCGGCGCTGGCCAGCGGCCTGCGGCCCTGGCTGGAGCTGGACTGGGCACGGGGGAACCGCCTGGCCGGCCGCCTGCTCCACTGGCAGCAGGAGCGGCTGCAGACGCTGGGCCAGGCCGTGGAGCTGCTGCTGGAGCGCAAGAACCGGGTCTGGGCCCGGGTCTTCATCCAGCAGCTCAGCCACTGCGTGGGAATAGATGCCAAGCTGAGCAAGTGGGCGTGTCAGCTGGACGGCGCAGGTAGGACTCGGCTGGCGCCGACGGGTCACAACCAGAACCAGATCCAGTCATTAGTTATTAGTTAGGGCACAGCTGTAAACCAGAAATCAGGCTGACCTCTGACCTCTGCCTCAATCAGGCTGACCTCTGCCTCAACGCTCCAGAGCCACATAAAGCCGGTTCCAAAGTGTCAGGTTCAAATAACTGGAGCACTTTCACTTGGAAAAAGAAGAGAGAAACAAGTTATTTAATTTCACACTGAGTGGAGAGCAGAGAAAACCGATCTCTGCATCGCGTCTCCTAAAGCCGCTCTGAGATTTCCTAAAGCCGCTCTGAGATCTCCTAAAGCCGCTCTGAGATTTCCTAAAGCCGCTCTGAGATTTCCTAAAGCCGCTCTGAGATTTCCTAAAGCCGCTCTGAGATTTCCTAAAGCCGCTCTGAGATTTCCTAAAGCCGCTCTGAGATTTCCTAAAGCCGCTCTGAGATTTCCGTCCCACTTTTCCTCTTTGTTCCAACTAGTTAGAAAGTTTAGCAGCTGTCAGGAGAGGGCAAACAAATGAATGACTGCTAACACACAGTCATTCATCTTTCCAGTTCAGTGGAGTCTCCTATCGTGGTGCATGTAAGGTCTCAGGCGCAGTTCCTCTGTCTCTGGGTTACAACCCTTGACCTTTAACCTTTAGGTGTTTTCTCTCAGGCCAATTTTGGCTCCTGAGTGCCTGGCATCTGTTTCCAGTTTGGCACGCTTAGATTCCTTCCTGCATCCTAAAGTCTCCGATCAGAGAAACTCAGCCAGGCTTTGATTCCTGCAGCAGGTCTGACTGACAGCCCAACGGACCAGAACCTGCTGCTGGAGTTCTGACTAGAACCAGGAAGATAGAGACCGGCTGGTTCTACATTCCTTCACTGGGAGACTTTAAACTGCTGGTAGTTTATAAATCACTGAATGGATTAAAGATCTGCTGCAGCTGCTGCTGCTGCTGCTGCTGCTGCTGGACCAACCTTCTGGTTCTGGTTCTGCATCAGAACCAAACATGGGGAAGCAGCATTCAGCTTCTATGCATCACAGATCTAGAACAAACTGAAAACTGCTGAAACAGTTCCTTTAAATCCAGTGTGGAAACCCTGAGGCTGGTTGGAGTTGCTATTGATTAGTAACTGGATCTTTGATCAATAATCTGGGTGTATTGATTCATGATGGCGTCAAACTGCATCCTTCTGTTTTCATGAGTTAAACCCGAAACTCTGATCAGATGAACTGATTTCACTTCATGTCTGGATGTTTGAGTCACTTTTTCTGTCTGGTTGCCATGTCTCTAGTTGCCATGTCTCTAGTTGCCATGTCACTAGTTGCCATGTCTCTAGTTGCCATGTCTCTAGTTGCCATGTCTCTAGTTGCCATGTTTCTGGTTGCCATGTCACTAGTTGCCATGTTTCTGGTTGCCATGTCTCTAGTTGCCGTGTTTCTAGTTGCCATGTCTCTAGTTGCCATGTCACTAGTTGCCATGTTTCTGGTTGCCATGTTTCTAGTTGCCATGTCTCTGTTGCCGTGTATCTGGTTGCCATGTCTCTAGTTGCCATGTCACTAGTTGCCATGTCACTAGTTGCCATGTTTCTGGTTGCCATGTTTCTGGTTGCCGTGTCTCTGGTTGCCATGTCTCTAGTTGCCATGTCACTAGTTGCCATGTTTCTGGTTGCCATGTCTCTAGTTGCCATGTTTCTGGTTGCCATGTTTCTGGTTGCCATGTCTCTAGTTGCCATGTCACTAGTTGCCATGTCACTAGTTGCCATGTTTCTGGTTGCCGTGTCTCTGGTTGCCATGTCTCTAGTTGCCATGTCACTAGTTGCCATGTCACTAGTTGCCATGTTTCTGGTTGCCATGTTTCTGGTTGCCATGTCTCTAGTTGCCATGTCACTAGTTGCCATGTCACTAGTTGCCATGTTTCTGGTTGCCGTGTCTCTGGTTGCCATGTCTCTAGTTGCCATGTCACTAGTTGCCATGTCTCTAGTTGCCATGTCACTAGTTGCCATGTCACTAGTTGCCATGTTTCTGGTTGCCATGTTTCTGGTTGCCATGTCTCTAGTTGCCGTGTTTCTGGTTGCCGTGTCTCTGGTTGCCATGTCTCTGGTTGCCATGTCACTAGTTGCCATGTCACTAGTTGCCATGTTTCTGGTTGCCATGTTTCTGGTTGCCATGTCTCTAGTTGCCATGTTTCTGGTTGCCGTGTTTCTGGTTGCCATGTTTCTGGTTGCCGTGTTTCTGGTTGCCATGTCACTAGTTGCCATGTTTCTGGTTGCCGTGTTTCTAGTTGCCATGTCTCTAGTTGCCATGTCTCTAGTTGCCATGTTTCTGGTTGCCATGTCTCTGGTTGCCATGTCTGGTTGCCATGTCTCTAGTTGCCATGTCTCTAGTTGCCATGTCTCTAGTTGCCATGTCTCTAGTTGCCATGTCACTAGTTGCCATGTCTCTAGTTGCCATGTCTCTAGTTGCCGTGTTTCTAGTTGCCATGTCTCTAGTTGCCATGTCTCTAGTTGCCATGTCACTAGTTGCCATGTTTCTGGTTGCCATGTTTCTGGTTGCCATGTCTCTGGTTGCCATGTCTCTGGTTGCCATGTCTCTAGTTGCCATGTCTCTAGTTGCCATGTCTCTAGTTGCCATGTCTCTAGTTGCCATGTTTCTAGTTGCCATGTCTCTAGTTGCCATGTCTCTAGTTGCCGTGTTTCTAGTTTTGCCATGTCTCTAGTTGCCATGTCTCTAGTTGCCATGTCACTAGTTGCCATGTCTCTAGTTGCCATGTCACTAGTTGCCATGTCACTAGTTGCCATGTCTCTAGTTGCCATGTTTCTAGTTGCCATGTCTCTGGTTGCCATGTCTCTAGTTGCCATGTCTCTAGTTGCCATGTTTCTGGTTGCCATGTCTCTGGTTGCCATGTCTCTGGTTGCCATGTTTCTGGTTGCCATGTCTCTAGTTGCCATGTTTCTAGTTGCCATGTTTCTGGTTGCCATGTCACTAGTTGCCATGTCTCTAGTTGCTGTGTTTCTGGTTGCCATGTCTCTAGTTGCCATGTCTCTAGTTGCCATGTCTCTAGTTGCCATGTTTCTGGTTGCCATGTCTCTAGTTGCCATGTCTCTAGTTGCCATGTCTCTAGTTGCCATGTCTCTAGTTGCCATGTCACTAGTTGCCATGTCTCTAGTTGCCATGTCTCTAGTTGCCATGTTTCTGGTTGCCATGTCTCTAGTTGCCATGTCTCTAGTTGCCGTGTCTCTGGTTGCCATGTCTCTGGTTGCCATGTTTCTGGTTGCCATGTCACTAGTTGCCATGTTTCTGGTTGCCATGTCACTAGTTGCCATGTTTCTGGTTGCCATGTCTCTGGTTGCCATGTCACTAGTTGCCATGTTTCTGGTTGCCATGTTTCTGGTTGCCATGTTTCTGGTTGCCATGTCTCTGGTTGCCATGTCACTAGTTGCCATGTTTCTGGTTGCCATGTCACTAGTTGCCATGTCTCTGGTTGCCATGTCTCTAGTTGCCATGTATCTGGTTGCCATGTTTCTGGTTGCCATGTTTCTGGTTGCCATGTTTCTGGTTGCCATGTCTCTGGTTGCCATGTCACTAGTTGCCATGTTTCTGGTTGCCATGTTTCTAGTTGCCATGTTTCTGGTTGCCATGTTTCTGGTTGCCATGTTTCTAGTTGCCATATCTCTAGTTGCCATGTCTCTGGTTGCCATGTCACTAGTTGCCATGTTTCTGGTTGCCATGTCTCTAGTTGCCATGTTTCTGGTTGCCATGTTTCTGGTTGCCATGTTTCTGGTTGCCATGTTTCTGGTTGCCGTGTTTCTAGTTGCCATGTCTCTAGTTGCCATGTTTCTGGTTGCCATGTCTCTGGTTGCCATGTCTCTGGTTGCCATGTCTCTAGTTGCCATGTCTCTAGTTGCCATGTCTCTAGTTGCCATGTTTCTGGTTGCCGTGTTTCTAGTTGCCATGTCTCTAGTTGCCATGTTTCTGGTTGCCATGTCTCTGGTTGCCATGTCTCTGGTTGCCATGTCTCTAGTTGCCATGTCTCTAGTTGCCATGTCTCTAGTTGCCATGTCTCTAGTTGCCATGTCACTAGTTGCCATGTCACTAGTTGCCATGTCTCTAGTTGCCATGTTTCTAGTTGCCATGTCTCTGGTTGCCATGTTTCTGGTTGCCATGTCACTAGTTGCCATGTTTCTGGTTGCCATGTCTCTAGTTGCCATGTTTCTGGTTGCCATGTCTCTAGTTGCCATGTCTCTAGTTGCCATGTCTCTAGTTGCCATATCTCTAGTTGCCGTGTTTCTGGTTGCCATGTTTCTGGTTGCCATGTTTCTGGTTGCCATGTCACTAGTTGCCATGTTTCTGGTTGCCATGTCACTAGTTGCCATGTCTCTGGTTGCCATGTCACTAGTTGCCATGTTTCTGGTTGCTGTGTCTCTAGTTGCCATGTTTCTAGTTGCCATATCTCTAGTTGCCGTGTTTCTGGTTGCCATATCTCTAGTTGCCGTGTTTCTGGTTGCCATGTTTCTAGTTGCCATGTTTCTGGTTGCCATGTCACTAGTTGCCATGTCTCTAGTTGCCATGTCTCTAGTTGCCATGTCTCTAGTTGCCATGTCACTAGTTGCCATGTCTCTAGTTGCCATGTTTCTGGTTGCCATGTTTCTGGTTGCCATGTCACTAGTTGCCATGTTTCTGGTTGCCATGTTTCTGGTTGCCATGTTTCTGGTTGCCGTGTTTCTGGTTGCTGTGTCTCTAGTTGCCATGTTTCTAGTTGCCATGTCTCTAGTTGCCATGTTTCTGGTTGCCATGTTTCTGGTTGCCATGTCACTAGTTGCCATGTTTCTGGTTGCCATGTTTCTGGTTGCCATGTCTCTAGTTGCCATGTTTCTGGTTGCCATGTTTCTAGTTGCCATATCTCTAGTTGCCATGTTTCTGGTTGCCATGTTTCTGGTTGCCATGTTTCTGGTTGCCATGTTTCTGGTTGCCATGTCTCTGGTTGCCATGTCACTAGTTGCCATGTCTCTGGTTGCTGTGTCTCTAGTTGCCATGTCTCTAGTTGCCATGTTTCTAGTTGCCATGTCTCTAGTTGCCATGTTTCTGGTTGCCATGTTTCTGGTTGCCATGTTTCTGGTTGCCATGTCACTAGTTGCCATGTCTCTAGTTGCCATGTTTCTGGTTGCCATGTTCTGGTTGCCATGTTTCTGGTTGCCATGTCACTAGTTGCCATGTCACTAGTTGCCATGTTTCTGGTTGCCATGTTTCTAGTTGCCATGTCACTAGTTGCCATGTTTCTGGTTGCCATGTTTCTGGTTGCCATGTTTCTGGTTGCCATGTTTCTGGTTGCCATGTCACTAGTTGCCATGTCACTAGTTGCCATGTTTCTGGTTGCCATGTTTCTAGTTGCCATGTCACTAGTTGCCATGTTTCTGGTTGCCATGTTTCTAGTTGCCATGTTTCTGGTTGCCATGTTTCTGGTTGCCATGTCACTAGTTGCCATGTTTCTGGTTGCCATGTTTCTGGTTGCCATGTCTCTAGTTGCCATGTTTCTGGTTGCCATGTCTCTAGTTGCCATGTCACTAGTTGCCATGTTTCTGGTTGCCATGTTTCTGGTTGCCATGTCTCTAGTTGCCATGTTTTCTGGTTGCCATGTTTCTGGTTGCCATGTTTCTGGTTGCCATGTTTCTGGTTGCCATGTCTCTGGTTGCCATGTCTCTAGTTGCCATGTCACTAGTTGCCATGTCTCTGGTTGCCATGTTTCTAGTTGCCATGTCTCTGGTTGCCATGTTTCTGGTTGCCATGTTTCTAGTTGCCATGTCTCTAGTTGCCATGTTTCTGGTTGCCATGTTTCTGGTTGCCATGTCACTAGTTGCCATGTATCTGGTTGCCATGTTTCTGGTTGCCATGTCTCTAGTTGCCATGTCTCTAGTTGCCATGTCTCTAGTTGCCATGTCTCTGGTTGCCATGTCACTAGTTGCCATGTCTCTGGTTGCCATGTTTCTAGTTGCCATGTTTCTGGTTGCCATGTCTCTGGTTGCCATGTCACTAGTTGCCATGTCTCTGGTTGCCATGTTTCTAGTTGCCATGTATCTGGTTGCCATGTTTCTGGTTGCCATGTTTCTGGTTGCCATGTCACTAGTTGCCATGTTTCTGGTTGCCATGTTTCTGGTTGCCATGTCTCTGGTTGCCATGTCACTAGTTGCCATGTATCTGGTTGCCATGTTTCTAGTTGCCATGTCTCTAGTTGCCATGTTTCTGGTTGCCATGTTTCTGGTTGCCATGTTTCTGGTTGCCATGTTTCTGGTTGCCATGTCTCTGGTTGCCATGTCACTAGTTGCCATGTTTCTGGTTGCCATGTTCTGGTTGCCATGTTTCTGGTTGCCATGTTTCTGGTTGCCATGTCTCTGGTTGCCATGTTTCTGGTTGCCATGTCTCTAGTTGCCATGTTTCTAGTTGCCATGTCTCTAGTTGCCATGTTTCTGGTTGCCATGTTTCTGGTTGCCATGTCACTAGTTGCCATGTTTCTGGTTGCCATGTTTCTGGTTGCCATGTCACTAGTTGCCATGTCTCTAGTTGCCATGTTTCTGGTTGCCATGTTTCTAGTTGCCATGTCTCTAGTTGCCATGTTTCTGGTTGCCATGTCACTAGTTGCCATGTTTCTGGTTGCCATGTTTCTGGTTGCCATGTTTCTGGTTGCCATGTTTCTGGTTGCCATGTCACTAGTTGCCATGTCACTAGTTGCCATGTTTCTGGTTGCCATGTTTCTGGTTGCCATGTCTCTAGTTGCCATGTTTCTGGTTGCCATGTCACTAGTTGCCATGTTTCTGGTTGCCATGTTTCTAGTTGCCATGTCTCTGGTTGCCATGTCTCTGGTTGCCATGTCACTAGTTGCCATGTTTCTGGTTGCCATGTTTCTGGTTGCCATGTCCTAGTTGCCATGTTTCTAGTTGCCATGTTTCTGGTTGCCATGTTTCTGGTTGCCATGTCACTAGTTGCCATGTTTCTGGTTGCCATGTTTCTGGTTGCCATGTCACTAGTTGCCATGTTTCTAGTTGCCATGTTTCTGGTTGCCATGTTTCTGGTTGCCATGTCACTAGTTGCCGTGTCTCTGGTTGCCATGTTTCTGGTTGCCATGTTTCTGGTTGCCATGTTTCTGGTTGCCATGTTTCTGGTTGCCATGTCTCTGGTTGCCATGTTTCTGGTTGCCATGTCTCTGGTTGCCATGTCTCTGGTTGCCATGTCACTAGTTGCCATGTTTCTGGTTGCCATGTTTCTGGTTGCCATGTCACTAGTTGCCATGTTCTAGTTGCCATGTTTCTGGTTGCCATGTCACTAGTTGCCATGTCACTAGTTGCCGTGTCTCTGGTTGCCATGTTTCTGGTTGCCATGTTTTCTGGTTGCCATGTTCTGGTTGCCATGTTTCTGGTTGCCATGTCTCTAGTTGCCATGTCTCTAGTTGCCATGTTTCTGGTTGCCATGTTTCTTGTTGCCATGTCACTAGTTGCCGTGTCTCTGGTTGCCATGTTCTGGTTGCCATGTCACTAGTTGCCATGTCTCTGGTTGCCATGTTTCTGGTTGCCATGTCACTAGTTGCCATGTTTCTGGTTGCCATGTTTCTGGTTGCCATGTCACTAGTTGCCATGTTTCTAGTTGCCATGTTTCTGGTTGCCATGTCTCTGGTTGCCATGTCACTAGTTGCCATGTTTCTAGTTGCCATGTCTCTAGTTGCTGTGTTTCTTGTTGCCATGTCTCTGGTTGCCATGTCACTAGTTGCCATGTCACTAGTTGCCATGTTTCTGGTTGCCATGTCTCTGGTTGCCATGTCACTAGTTGCCATGTTTCTGGTTGCCATGTTTCTGGTTGCCATGTCACTAGTTGCCATGTTTCTGGTTGCCATGTTTCTGGTTGCCATGTCACTAGTTGCCATGTTTCTGGTTGCCATGTTTCTGGTTGCCATGTTTCTAGTTGCCATGTTTCTGGTTGCCATGTCTCTAGTTGCCATGTTTCTGGTTGCCATGTCACTAGTTGCCATGTCTCTAGTTGCCATGTTTCTGGTTGCCATGTTTCTAGTTGCCATGTTTCTGGTTGCCATGTCTCTAGTTGCTGTGTTTCTGGTTGCCATGTCTCTAGTTGCTGTGTTTCTGGTTGCCATGTCTGTAGTTGCTGTGTTTCTGGTTGCCATGTCTCTAGTTGCCATGTCTCTGGTTGCCGTGTTTCTGGTTGCCGTGTTTCTAGTTGCTATGTCTCTGGTTGCCGTGTTTCTAGTTGCCATGTCTCTGGTTGCCATGTCTCTAGTTGCCATGTCACTAGTTGCCATGTCACTAGTTGCCATGTCACTAGTTGCCATGTTTTCTGGTTGCCATGTCTCTAGTTGCCATGTCTCTAGTTGCCATGTCTCTAGTTGCCATGTATCTGGTTGCCATGTTTCTGGTTGCCATGTCTCTAGTTGCCATGTCTCTAGTTGCCATGTCACTAGTTGCCATGTTTCTGGTTGCCATGTCACTAGTTGCCATGTCACTAGTTGCCATGTCTCTAGTTGCCATGTCACTAGTTGCCATGTTTCTGGTTGCCATGTCTCTAGTTGCCATGTCACTAGTTGCCATGTCTCTAGTTGCCATGTTTCTGGTTGCCATGTCACTAGTTGCCATGTCTCTAGTTGCCATGTTTCTGGTTGCCATGTTTCTAGTTGCCATGTTTCTGGTTGCCATGTCTCTAGTTGCTGTGTTTCTGGTTGCCATGTCTGTAGTTGCCATGTCTCTAGTTGCCATGTCTGTAGTTTGCTGTGTTTCTGGTTGCCATGTCTCTAGTTGCCATGTATCTGGTTGCCGTGTCTCTAGTTGCCGTGTTTCTAGTTGCCATGTCTCTGGTTGCCGTGTTTCTAGTTGCCATGTCTCTGGTTGCCATGTCTCTAGTTGCCATGTCACTAGTTGCCATGTCACTAGTTGCCATGTCACTAGTTGCCATGTTTCTGGTTGCCATGTCTCTAGTTGCCATGTCTCTAGTTGCCATGTCTCTAGTTGCCATGTATCTGGTTGCCATGTTTCTGGTTGCCATGTCTCTAGTTGCCATGTCTCTAGTTGCCATGTCACTAGTTGCCATGTCACTAGTTGCCATGTTTTCTGGTTGCCATGTCTCTAGTTGCCATGTCACTAGTTGCCATGTCTCTAGTTGCCATGTCACTAGTTGCCATGTCACTAGTTGCCATGTCTCTAGTTGCCATGTCTCTAGTTGCCGTGTTTCTAGTTGCCATGTCTCTAGTTGCCATGTCTCTAGTTGCCATGTCTCTAGTTGCCGTGTTTCTAGTTGCCATGTCTCTAGTTGCCGTGTTTCTAGTTGCCATGTCTCTAGTTGCCATGTCTCTAGTTGCCATGTCTCTAGTTGCCGTGTTTCTAGTTGCCATGTCTAGTTGCCATGTCTCTAGTTGCCATGGTCACTAGTTGCCATGTCACTAGTTGCCATGTGCCATGTCTAGTTGCCATGTCTAGTTGCCGTGTTTCTAGTTGCCATGTCTCTAGTTGCCGTGTTTCTAGTTGCCATGTCTCTAGTTGCCATGTCACTAGTTGCCATGTCACTAGTTGCCGTGTTTCTAGTTGCCATGTCTCTAGTTGCCATGTCTCTAGTTGCCATGTCTCTAGTTGCCATGTCACTAGTTGCCATGTCTCTAGTTGCCATGTTTCTGGTTGCCGTGTTTCTGGTTGCCATGTTTCTGGTTGCCATGTCTCTAGTTGCCGTGTTTCTAGTTGCCATGTCTCTAGTTGCCATGTCTCTAGTTGCCATGTCTCTAGTTGCCATGTTTCTGGTTGCTGTGTTTCTGGTTGCCATGTCTCTAGTTGCCGTGTTTCTGGTTGCCGTGTTTCTGGTTGCCATGTCTCTAGTTGCCGTGTTTCTGGTTGCCATGTCTCTAGTTGCCATGTCTCTAGTTGCCATGTCACTAGTTGCCATGTCTCTAGTTGCCATGTCTCTAGTTGCCATGTCTCTAGTTGCCGTTTTCTAGTTGCCATGTTTCTGGTTGCCGTGTTTCTGGTTGCCATGTCTCTAGTTGCCGTGTTTCTGGTTGCCATGTCTCTAGTTGCCATGTCTCTAGTTGCCGTGTTTCTGGTTGCCATGTCTCTGGTTGCCGTGTTTCTGGTTGCCATGTCTCTAGTTGCCGTGTTTCTAGTTGCCATGTCTCTAGTTGCCATGTCTCTAGTTGCCGTGTCTCTAGTTGCCATGTTTCTGGTTGCCGTGTTTCTGGTTGCCATGTTTCTGGTTGCCATGTCTCTAGTTGCCATGTCTCTAGTTGCCATGTCTCTAGTTGCCATGTCACTAGTTACCATGTCTCTAGTTGCCATGTTTCTGGTTGCCATGTTTCTGGTTGCCGTGTTTCTGGTTGCCATGTCTCTAGTTGCCGTGTTTCTGGTTGCCATGTCTCTAGTTGCCATGTCTCTAGTTGCCGTGTCTCTGGTTGCCATGTTTCTGGTTGCCGTGTTTCTGGTTGCCGTGTTTTCTAGTTGCCATGTCTCTAGTTGCCATGTCACTAGTTGCCATGTCTCTAGTTGCCATGTCTCTAGTTGCCATGTTTCTGGTTGCCATGTTTCTGGTTGCCATGTTTCTGGTTGCCATGTCTCTAGTTGCCATGTTTCTGGTTGCCGTGTTTCTGGTTGCCATGTCTCTAGTTGCCATGTTTTCTGGTTGCCGTGTTTCTAGTTGCCATGTCTCTAGTTGCCATGTCACTAGTTGCCATGTTTCTCGTTGCCATGTCACTAGTTGCCATGTCACTAGTTGCCATGTTTCTGGTTGCCATGTCTCTGGTTGCCATGTCACTAGTTGCCATGTTTCTGGTTGCCATGTTTCTGGTTGCCATGTCACTAGTTGCCATGTTTCTGGTTGCCATGTTTCTGGTTGCCATGTCACTAGTTGCCATGTTTCTGGTTGCCATGTTTCTGGTTGCCATGTTTCTGGTTGCCATGTTTCTAGTTGCCATGTTTCTGGTTGCCATGTCTCTAGTTGCCATGTTTCTGGTTGCCATGTCACTAGTTGCCATGTCTCTAGTTGCCATGTTTCTGGTTGCCATGTTTCTAGTTGCCATGTTTCTGGTTGCCATGTCTCTAGTTGCTGTGTTTCTGGTTGCCATGTCTGTAGTTGCTGTGTTTCTGGTTGCCATGTCTCTAGTTGCTGTGTTTCTGGTTGCCATGTCTGTAGTTGCCATGTCTCTGGTTGCCATGTCTCTAGTTGCCATGTATCTGGTTGCCGTGTATCTGGTTGCCATGTCTCTAGTTGCCATGTCTCTGGTTGCCGTGTTTCTGGTTGCCATGTCTGTAGTTGCCATGTTTCTGGTTGCCATGTCTCTAGTTTGCCATGTCTCTAGTTGCCATGTCACTAGTTGCCATGTCACTAGTTGCCATGTTTCTGGTTGCCATGTCTCTAGTTGCCCATGTCACTAGTTGCCATGTCTCTAGTTGCCATGTCACTAGTTGCCATGTCTCTAGTTGCCGTGTTTCTAGTTGCCATGTCTCTAGTTGCCATGTCTCTAGTTGCCGTGTTCTAGTTGCCATGTCTCTAGTTGCCGTGTTTCTAGTTGCCATGTCTCTAGTTGCCATGTCACTAGTTGCCATGTCACTAGTTGCCATGTCTCTAGTTGCCGTGTTTCTAGTTGCCATGTCTCTAGTTGCCATGTCTCTAGTTGCCATGTCTCTAGTTGCCGTGTTTCTAGTTGCCATGTCTCTAGTTGCCATGTCTCTAGTTGCCATGTCACTAGTTGCCATGTCACTAGTTGCCATGTCTCTAGTTGCCGTGTTTCTAGTTGCCATGTCTCTAGTTGCCATGTCTCTAGTTGCCATGTCTCTAGTTGCCGTGTTTCTAGTTGCCATGTCTCTAGTTGCCATGTCTCTAGTTGCCATGTCACTAGTTGCCATGTCTCTAGTTGCCGTGTTTCTAGTTGCCATGTCTCTAGTTGCCATGTCACTAGTTGCCATGTCACTAGTTGCCGTGTTTCTAGTTGCCATGTCTCTAGTTGCCATGTCTCTAGTTGCCATGTCTCTAGTTGCCATGTCACTAGTTTGCCATGTCTCTAGTTGCCATGTTTCTGGTTGCCGTGTTTCTGGTTGCCATGTTTTCTGGTTGCCATGTCTCTAGTTGCCGTGTTTCTAGTTGCCATGTCTCTAGTTGCCATGTCTCTAGTTGCCATGTCTCTAGTTGCCATGTCACTAGTTACCATGTCTCTAGTTGCCATGTTTCTGGTTGCCGTGTTTCTGGTTGCCATGTCTCTAGTTGCCGTGTTTCTAGTTGCCATGTCTCTAGTTGCCATGTCTCTAGTTGCCATGTCACTAGTTGCCATGTCTCTAGTTGCCATGTCTCTAGTTGCCATGTCTCTAGTTGCCGTGTTTCTGGTTGCCGTGTTTCTGGTTGCCATGTCTCTAGTTGCCATGTCACTAGTTGCCATGTCTCTAGTTGCCATGTCTCTAGTTGCCATGTCTCTAGTTGCCATGTCACTAGTTGCCATGTCTCTAGTTGCCATGTCTCTAGTTGCCATGTCTCTAGTTTGCCGTGTTTTCTAGTTGCCATGTCTCTAGTTGCCATGTTTCTAGTTGCCATGTTTCTGGTTGCCATGTCTCTAGTTGCCATGTTTCTGGTTGCCATGTTTCTGGTTGCCGTGTTTCTAGTTGCCATGTCTCTAGTTGCCATGTCTCTAGTTGCCATGTCTCTAGTTGCCATGTCACTAGTTGCCATGTCTCTAGTTGCCATGTCTCTAGTTGCCATCTCTAGTTGCCATGTCTCTAGTTGCCATGTCTCTAGTTGCCATGTCTCTAGTTGCCATGTTTCTGGTTGCCATGTTTCTTGCCATGTTTCTGGTTGCCATGTCTCTAGTTGCCATGTCACTAGTTGCCATGTTTCTAGTTGCCGTGTTTCTAGTTGCCATGTCTCTAGTTGCCATGTCTCTAGTTGCCATGTCTCTAGTTGCCATGTTTCTGGTTGCCATGTTTCTGGTTGCCATGTTTTCTGGTTGCCATGTTTCTGGTTGCCATGTTTCTGGTTGCCATGTCTCTAGTTGCCATGTCTCTAGTTGCCATGTCACTAGTTGCCATGTCACTAGTTGCCATGTCTCTAGTTGCCATGTCTCTAGTTTGCCATGTCTCTAGTTGCCATGTTTCTGGTTGCCATGTCTCTAGTTGCCATGTTTCTGGTTGCCATGTTTCTGGTTGCCATGTTTCTGGTTGCCATGTTTCTGGTTGCCATGTTTCTGGTTGCCATGTCTCTAGTTGCCATGTCTCTAGTTGCCATGTCACTAGTTGCCATGTCACTAGTTGCCATGTTTCTGGTTGCCATGTCTCTAGTTGCCATGTCACTAGTTGCCATGTCTCTAGTTGCCATGTCACTAGTTGCCATGTCTCTAGTTGCCGTGTTTCTAGTTGCCATGTCTCTAGTTGCCATGTCTCTAGTTGCCGTGTTTCTAGTTGCCATGTCTCTAGTTGCCGTGTTTCTAGTTGCCATGTCTCTAGTTGCCATGTCACTAGTTGCCATGTCACTAGTTGCCATGTCTCTAGTTGCCGTGTTTCTAGTTGCCATGTCTCTAGTTGCCATGTCTCTAGTTGCCATGTCTCTAGTTGCCGTGTTTCTAGTTGCCATGTCTCTAGTTGCCATGTCTCTAGTTGCCATGTCACTAGTTGCCATGTCACTAGTTGCCATGTCTCTAGTTGCCGTGTTTCTAGTTGCCATGTCTCTAGTTGCCATGTCTCTAGTTGCCATGTCTCTAGTTGCCGTTTTTCTAGTTGCCATGTCTCTAGTTGCCATGTCTCTAGTTGCCATGTCACTAGTTGCCATGTCTCTAGTTGCCGTGTTTCTAGTTGCCATGTCTCTAGTTGCCATGTCACTAGTTGCCATGTCACTAGTTGCCGTGTTTCTAGTTGCCATGTCTCTAGTTGCCATGTCTCTAGTTGCCATGTCTCTAGTTGCCATGTCACTAGTTGCCATGTCTCTAGTTGCCATGTTTCTGGTTGCCGTGTTTCTGGTTGCCATGTTTCTGGTTGCCATGTCTCTAGTTGCCGTGTTTCTAGTTGCCATGTCTCTAGTTGCCCCAGTCTATAGTTGCATGTCTCTAGTTCTAGTGTACTATCATGTCTCTAGTTGCCATGTTTCTGGTTGCCATGTCTCTAGTTGCCATGTCTCTAGTTGCCGTGTTTCTAGTTGCATGTCACTAGTTGCCATGTCTAGTTGCCATGTTTCTGGTTGCCATGTTTTGGTTGCATGTCTCTAGTTGCCATGTCTCTAGTTGCGTGTTTCTAGTTGCCATGTCTCTAGTTGCCATGTCTCTAGTTGCCATGTCACTAGTTGCCATGTCTCTAGTTGCCGTGTTTCTAGTTGCCATGTCTCTAGTTGCCATGTCACTAGTTGCCATGTCACTAGTTGCCGTGTTTCTAGTTGCCATGTCTCTAGTTGCCATGTCTCTAGTTGCCATGTCTTAGTTGCCATGTCACTAGTTGCCATGTCTCTAGTTGCCATGTTTCTGGTTGCCGTGTTTCTGGTTGCCATGTTTCTGGTTGCCATGTCTCTAGTTGCCGTGTTTCTAGTTGCCATGTCTCTAGTTGCATGTCTCTAGTTGCCATGTCTCTAGTTGCCATGTCACTAGTTACCATGTCTCTAGTTGCCATGTCTCTAGTTGCCATGTTCTAGTTGCCGTGTTTCTAGTTGCCATGTCTCTAGTTGCCATGTCTCTAGTTGCCATGTCACTAGTTGCCATGTCTCTAGTTGCCATGTCTCTAGTTGCCATGTCTCTAGTTGCCGTGTTCTGGTTGCCGTGTTTCTGGTTGCCATGTCTAGTTGCCATGTCATAGTTGCCATGTCTCTAGTTGCCATGTCTCTAGTTGCCATGTCTCTAGTTGCCATGTCACTAGTTGCCATGTCTTAGTTGCCATGTCTCTAGTTGCCATGTCTCTAGTTGCCATGTCTCTAGTTGCCATGTTTCTGGTTGCCATGTTTCTGGTTGCCATGTTTTGGTTGCCATGTCTCTAGTTGCCATGTCACTAGTTGCCATGTTTCTAGTTGCCGTGTTTCTAGTTGCCATGTCTCTAGTTGCCATGTCTCTAGTTGCCATGTCTCTAGTTGCCATGTTTCTGGTTGCCATGTTTCTGGTTGCCGTGTCTCTAGTTGCCATGTCTTAGTTGCCATGTCACTAGTTGCCATGTCTCTAGTTGCCATGTTTCTGGTTGCCGTGTTTCTGGTTGCCATGTTTCTGGTTGCCATGTCTCTAGTTGCCGTGTTTCTAGTTGCCATGTCTCTAGTTGCCATGTCACTAGTTACCATGTCTAGTTGCCATGTTTCTGGTTGCCATGTTTCTGGTTGCCATGTCTCTAGTTGCCGTGTTTCTAGTTGCCATGTCTCTAGTTGCCATGTCATAGTTACCATGTCTCTAGTTGCATGTTTCTGGTTGCGTGTTTCTGGTTGCCATGTCTCTAGTTGCGTGTTTCTAGTTGCCATGTCTCTAGTTGCATGTCTCTAGTTGCCATGTTTTGGTTGCCGTGTTCTGGTTGCCATGTCTCTAGTTGCCATGTTTCTGGTTGCCGTGTTTCTGGTTGCCATGTCTCTAGTTGCCGTGTTTCTAGTTGCCATGTCTCTAGTTGCCATGTCTCTAGTTGCCATGTCTCTAGTTGCCATGTCTCTAGTTGCCATGTCTCTAGTTGCCGTGTTTCTAGTTGCCATGTCTCTAGTTGCCATGTCTCTAGTTGCCATGTCTCTAGTTGCCATGTTTCTGGTTGCCGTGTTTCTGGTTGCCATGTCTCTAGTTGCCGTGTCACTAGTTGCCATGTTCTGGTTGCCATGTCTCTAGTTGCCTGTCTCTAGTTGCCATGTCACTAGTTGCCAGTCTCTAGTTGCCATGTCTCTAGTTGCATGTCTCTAGTTGCCATGTCTCTAGTTGCCATGTTTCTGGTTGCCGTGTTTCTGGTTGCCATGTCTCTAGTTGCCGTGTTTCTAGTTGCCATGTCTCTAGTTGCCATGTCTAGTTGCCATGTCTCTAGTTGCCATGTTTCTGGTTGCCATGTCACTAGTTGCCATGTCTCTAGTTGCCGTGTTTCTAGTTGCCATGTTTCTGGTTGCCATGTTTCTGGTTGCCATGTCTCTAGTTGCCATGTTCTGGTTGCCGTTTATGGTTGCATGTCTCTAGTTGCCATGTCTCTAGTTGCCATGTCACTAGTTGCCATGTCTCTAGTTGCCATGTCTCTAGTTGCCATGTCTCTAGTTGCGTGTTTCTGGTTGCCATTTCTGGTTGCCATGTTTCTAGTTGCCATGTCACTAGTTGCCATGTATCTGGTTGCCATGTTTCTGGTGCCATGTTTCTGGTTGCCATGTCTCTAGTTGCCATGTCTCTAGTTGCCATGTCACTAGTTGCATGTTTCTGGTTGCCATGTCTCTGGTTGCCATGTCTCTGGTTGCCATGTCTCTAGTTGCCATGTCTCTAGTTGCCATGTATCTGGTTGCCATGTTTCTGGTTGCCATGTTTCTGGTTGCCATGTCTCTAGTTGCCATGTCTCTAGTTGCCATGTCACTAGTTGCCATGTTTCTGGTTGCCATGTCACTAGTTGCCATGTTTCTGGTTGCCGTGTTTCTAGTTGCCATGTTCTGGTTGCCATGTTTCTGGTTGCCATGTCTCTAGTTGCCATGTTTCTGGTTGCCGTGTTCTGGTTGCCATGTCTCTAGTGCCGTGTTTCTAGTTGCCATGTCTCTAGTTGCCATGTCTCTAGTTGCCATGTTTCTGGTTGCCATGTCTCTAGTTGCCATGTCACTAGTTGCCATGTCTCTAGTTGCCATGTCTCTAGTTGCCATGTTTCTGGTTGCCGTGTTTCTAGTTGCCATGTCACTAGTTGCCATGTTTCTGGTTGCCATGTCTCTAGTTGCCATGTCACTAGTTGCCATGTTTCTGGTTGCCATGTCTGGTTGCCATGTCACTAGTTGCCATGTCTCTGGTTGCCATGTCACTAGTTGCCATGTCTCTGGTTGCCATGTCACTAGTTGCCATGTTTCTGGTTGCCATGTCTCTAGTTGCCATGTTTCTGGTTGCCATGTTTCTGGTTGCCATGTCACTAGTTGCCATGTTTCTGGTTGCCATGTTTCTGGTTGCCATGTCACTAGTTGCCATGTTTCTGGTTGCCATGTTTCTGGTTGCCATGTCTCTAGTTGCCATGTTTCTGGTTGCCATGTCACTAGTTGCCATGTCTCTAGTTGCCATGTCTCTAGTTGCCATGTCACTAGTTGCCATGTCTCTAGTTGCCATGTCTCTAGTTGCCATGTCACTAGTTGCCATGTCTCTAGTTGCCATGTCACTAGTTGCCATGTCTCTAGTTGCCATGTTTCTGGTTGCCATGTCACTAGTTGCCATGTTTCTGGTTGCCATGTCTCTAGTTGCCATGTCTCTAGTTGCCATGTCTCTAGTTGCCATGTCTCTAGTTGCCATGTCACTAGTTGCCATGTCTCTAGTTGCCATGTCTCTAGTTGCCATGTCACTAGTTGCCATGTCTCTAGTTGCCATGTCTCTAGTTGCCATGTTTCTGGTTGCCATGTTTCTGGTTGCCATGTCACTAGTTGCCATGTTTCTGGTTGCCATGTTTCTGGTTGCCATGTTTCTGGTTGCCATGTTTCTGGTTGCCATGTTTCTGGTTGCCATGTCTCTAGTTGCCATGTCTCTGGTTGCCATGTCACTAGTTGCCATGTTTCTGGTTGCCATGTCTCTAGTTGCCATGTTTCTGGTTGCCATGTTTCTGGTTGCCATGTCACTAGTTGCCATGTTTCTGGTTGCCATGTTTCTGGTTGCCATGTCACTAGTTGCCATGTTTCTGGTTGCCATGTTTCTGGTTGCCATGTCTCTAGTTGCCATGTTTCTGGTTGCCATGTCACTAGTTGCCATGTCTCTAGTTGCCATGTCTCTAGTTGCCATGTCACTAGTTGCCATGTCTCTAGTTGCCATGTCTCTAGTTGCCATGTCACTAGTTGCCATGTCTCTAGTTGCCATGTCACTAGTTGCCATGTCTCTAGTTGCCATGTTTCTGGTTGCCATGTCACTAGTTGCCATGTTTCTGGTTGCCATGTCTCTAGTTGCCATGTCTCTAGTTGCCATGTCTCTAGTTGCCATGTCTCTAGTTGCCATGTCACTAGTTGCCATGTCTCTAGTTGCCATGTCTCTAGTTGCCATGTCACTAGTTGCCATGTCTCTAGTTGCCATGTCTCTAGTTGCCATGTTTCTGGTTGCCATGTTTCTGGTTGCCATGTCACTAGTTGCCATGTTTCTGGTTGCCATGTTTCTGGTTGCCATGTCTCTAGTTGCCATGTCTCTGGTTGCCATGTTTCTGGTTGCCATGTTTCTGGTTGCCATGTTTCTTGTTGCCATATCTCTAGTTGCCATGTTTCTGGTTGCCATGTCTCTAGTTGCCATGTTTCTGGTTGCCATGTCTCTAGTTGCCATGTCACTAGTTGCCATGTCTGGTTGCCATGTCTCTGGTTGCCATGTTTCTGGTTGCCATGTCACTAGTTGCCATGTTTCTGGTTGCCATGTCACTAGTTGCCATGTCACTAGTTGCCATGTTTCTGGTTGCCATGTCTCTAGTTGCCATGTCACTAGTTGCTGTGTTTCTGGTTGCCATGTTTCTGGTTGCCATGTCACTAGTTGCCATGTCACTAGTGCCATGTTTCTGGTTGCCATGTCACTAGTTGCCATGTTTCTGGTTGCCATGTCACTAGTTGCCATGTCACTAGTTGCCATGTTTCTGGTTGCCATGTCACTAGTTGCCATGTCACTAGTTGCCATGTCACTAGTTGCCGTGTTTCTAGTTGCCATGTCTCTAGTTGCCATGTCTCTAGTTGCCATGTCTCTGGTTGCCATGTCACTAGTTGCCATGTTTCTGGTTGCCATGTCACTAGTTGCCATGTCTCTAGTTGCCATGTTTCTGGTTGCCATGTCTCTAGTTGCTGTGTTTCTGGTTGCCATGTTTCTGGTTGCCATGTCACTAGTTGCCATGTCACTAGTTGCCATGTTTCTGGTTGCCATGTCACTAGTTGCCATGTTTCTGGTTGCCATGTCACTAGTTGCCATGTCTCTAGTTGCCATGTTTCTGGTTGCCATGTCACTAGTTGCCATGTTTCTGGTTGCCATGTCACTAGTTGCCATGTTTCTGGTTGCCATGTCACTAGTTGCCATGTCTCTGGTTGCCATGTCTCTGGTTGCCATGTTTCTGGTTGCCATGTCTCTGGTTGCCATGTTTCTGGTTGCCATGTCACTAGTTGGCATGTCACTAGTTGCCATGTTTCTGGTTGCCATGTCACTAGTTGCCATGTTTCTGGTTGCCATGTCTCTAGTTGCCATGTCACTAGTTGCTGTGTTTCTGGTTGCCATGTCTCTAGTTGCCATGTCACTAGTTGCCATGTTTCTGGTTGCCATGTCTCTAGTTGCCATGTCACTAGTTGCTGTGTTTCTGGTTGCCATGTCTCTAGTTGCTGTGTTTCTGGTTGCCATGTCACTAGTTGCCATGTCTCTAGTTGCCATGTTTCTGGTTGCCATGTTTCTGGTTGCCATGTCACTAGTTGCCATGTCACTAGTTGCCATGTTTCTGGTTGCCATGTCACTAGTTGCCATGTTTCTGGTTGCCATGTCACTAGTTGCCATGTCACTAGTTGCCATGTTTCTGGTTGCCATGTCTCTAGTTGCCATGTTTCTGGTTGCCATGTCACTAGTTGCCATGTTTCTGGTTGCCATGTCACTAGTTGCCATGTTTCTGGTTGCCATGTCACTAGTTGCCATGTCTGGTTGCCATGTCTCTGGTTGCCATGTTTCTGGTTGCCATGTCACTAGTTGGCATGTCACTAGTTGCCATGTTTCTGGTTGCCATGTCACTAGTTGCCATGTTTCTGGTTGCCATGTCTCTAGTTGCCATGTCTCTAGTTGCTGTGTTTCTGGTTGCCATGTCTCTAGTTGCCATGTCTCTAGTTGCTGTGTTTCTGGTTGCCATGTCTCTAGTTGCTGTGTTTCTGGTTGCATGTCTCTAGTTGCTGTGTTTCTGGTTGCCATGTTTCTGGTTGCCATGTCTGTAGTTGCTGTGTTTCTGGTTGCCATGTCTCTAGTTGCCATGTCACTAGTTGCCATGTCTCTAGTTGCCATGTCTCTAGTTGCCATGTCTCTAGTTGCTGTGTCTCTAGTTGCCATGTCTCTAGTTGCTGTGTTTCTAGTTGCTGTGTCTCTAGTTGCTGTGTTTCTGGTTGCCATGTCTCTAGTTGCCATGTCTCTAGTTGCTGTGTTTCTGGTTGCCATGTCTAGTTGCCATGTCTCTAGTTGCTGTGTTTCTGGTTGCCATGTCTCTAGTTGCCATGTCTCTAGTTGCCGTGTTTCTGGTTGCCATGTCTCTAGTTGCCATGTCTCTAGTTGCTGTGTTTCTGGTTGCCATGTCTCTAGTTGCTGTGTTTCTGGTTGCCATGTCTCTAGTTGCTGTGTTTCTGGTTGCCATGTTTCTGGTTGCCATGTCTCTAGTTGCTGTGTTTCTGGTTGCCATGTCTCTAGTTGCCATGTCACTAGTTGCCATGTCTCTAGTTGCCATGTCTCTAGTTGCCATGTCTCTAGTTGCTGTTCTCTAGTTGCCATGTCTCTAGTTGCTGTGTTTCTAGTTGCTGTGTCTCTAGTTGCTGTGTTTCTGGTTGCCATGTCTCTAGTTGCTGTGTTTCTAATTGCCGTGTTTCTGGTTGCCATGTCTGGTTGCAGGGCTGACCGCGGCGCAGACCTTCATCGAGCGGCACTCTGAGCACCTGGAGCAGCTGGACCTGGCGGTGCTGCTGAACTTTGACCCTTAAAGCAAATGATTTTAGAGAAACTAGACACTAAAGTGGATTTGTTTTGGCGCCTCGGCCTGACGGTGACGGAGTTTCTAAAGCAGGCCTCGGCGCGTGACGTCCGGCTTTTTATCTGGACTCTGGAGGAGCATAGACACGACTACGTTTGTTGTCACAGTATACTGGATGAATATTTTGATATGATGGGTACGTACGCCAACCTGGCAACCCACCCACAGGATTCATCAGCATTCCTCTTTGCTCTAAAATGTTCTGTTTGCTTTTCAGATACTCATTGTTCTGTGTTAAAAAAGTCTGAAAATGATCATGTAAGTTTTTCTAACATCTGATTTCTTCACCTGAACCTGAGCAGAAGGGCTTTCAGCAACAGACTGGAACCTGGGTCGGGTCTTAATTTGAAAAAGTTCTGGTTCTGCTGGCAGATTATTACTAATCTACAGGCACTGTGCCTTTACCTAGCATCGCAGTTCCAGTCCCACTCCTAAAAAACCTTTTCCCATAAATCTGGGACGTAAAATGGAAAATTATAAATAAAATTGTTAGTTTTTGTATTTCAAAACAAAATGGATAATTTATGGAGCAGGTATTCATAAAACACAAGTCTTGCTTTTCTCAGTTGCAGATTATTTTATTGTAAACTTTAACCCACCTGACCTCTCAGGCGGTCAGGTGGAAACGCTCCTCTAAGCTAAGCTAAGTTAGCGCCATCTCGTTCCAGATTTCTCCTACTCGAAGTAGAAGTCGAGGCCGGAAAAAGAAACGAAAGGTAGATGGTGTGAATGTCTCCTGTTGTTGTTGCTGTTGCTGTGGTGCTAAGGCGTCTCCTGCTGCTGGTTTCCTCTCAGGGGGTTTTCGGTTTGCCTCCGACCCGAGCGCTAACGCCCAGAGACGAGTGGGACCAGGACCTTTTTGAAGAAGACTCTTTGTGAGTTCGGCTCCGTGGTGACGAGCTGCTGGTCGTTTCGCCGTTTCCATGCTGATGCTGAACTTCCTGTCCACAGATCGTTCCTTCACCCCGGTGACCCGTTTAGCGTTCCCAGCCACCTTAGAGAGCAGGTGGCTGATTTTGAGGACCAATACAGATCGACCTATACAAAATTTTTAGACAACCACCCTGACTCCACCAAAGAAAGTCTGTATGAGTAAGTAGTCACTAAAGTTTAATAGCACTTTGCACACACAGCCACTGAAGGCCGACAGAAATACGACTTTAACGTAAAATGACAATCTGTAGAGCAGCCAGGGTGTTGAGGGGATCCGTTTTGGTAACCAGAGGATCAAAGGCCACCGTGACCTTTGATCCTCTGCTTTTTGTGCATGATGTGGTCCTGTTGGCTTCATCAGGTCGTGACCTGCAGCTCTCGCTGGAGCGGTTTGCAGCCGAGGGTGAAGCGGCCGAGATGAGGATCAGTGCCTCCAAATCCGAGGCCGTGGTCTTGAGCCGGAAAAGGGTAGAGTGCTTCTCCTGCCCCAAGTGGAGCAGTTCAAGTATCTCTGGATCTTGTTCACCAATGAGGGAAGAAGGCAGCGGGAGATCGACAGGCGGATTGGCGCAGCGTCCGCCGTGAAGCGGCGCTGTACCGGTCCGTCGGGGTGAAGAGAGAGCTGAGTCAAAAAGAGAAGCTCTCGATTTACCGGTCGATCTACGTCCCTACCCTCATCTCTGGTCATGAGCTTTGGGTCATGGCTGAAAGAACGAGATCGCGGATACAAGCGGCCGAAATGGGTTTTTTCCGTAGGGTGGCTGGGCTCCCTGAGAGAGAAGCGCAGTCATCCCACCGGGAGGGACTCAGAGTAGAGCTGCTGCTCCTCTCCTCCACCCCAGCTGCTCAAGCATCTGGTCAGGATGGAGGCTCCCTGTGAGGAGTTCAGGTCCCACCGGGAGGAGAGGAAGACCAGGATGGATGATCCTTGTCTGGCCTGGGAACGCCGTGGGATTCCCCGGAGGAGCCGGAACAAGAGGGACGTCTGGGCCTCCATTCTTAGGCTGCTGACCCCCGCGACCCGCTCTGGATGAACAGAAGAAAATGGATGGATGTTCCAACATTTGGATCATTTTCCTCTGAGATTCTGGAATTGTGTCAAATTAATCATATAAATAGATTATTTAAGAGCAAAATATAAAATGAACGAGGAAGCGTCTTATTTGGTTTGGATCAGATCGGGTTCGGATCGGGTTTCCATCAGTCAGTTTCTGCCCAAGTTATTTTGATATTCAACAAAAAAATGGAGTAGTTAAAGTTGGACAACCCATTATTTTCTGTCCCAAAATGAGATTTTAGTCCATTTTTAATATTTTAAGATTGATACCAATATTATTGAGTAATTTCTCCATTGTCAGCAAACAGACACCAGATAACAAGCAGCGTCTCAAATTCTAGAAAATGAAACTTGATCAGCCGAGAAACGGTTTGAAAAGCGGCGGTGAGGCGAAACGCTTTTACACATTCACACGTTTCCTCATTTTTCTGCTAATGTGAGTTTATTTTCACAAACACATTTTCATAGCCTGGCCTTCATACTCTGTCACAGAATGCATTTCCCTACCAATCAACTCTGGTTGTAAAATAAAAAGTCAAATCCTGGAAGTCATAATCATGAGATTTAGTCATAGTTGTTACTTCCTGTTGAGTTTCAATTTATGGTTTCATGGAGTCACTGGCTTCCTGCTGCGTGTTTCTGACTCTTCCTGTGTTTTTTGTTGTTTTGCCCGCCGGGCGTCTTGCCGTCACGCCCCGTCCTGCTGCAGGTATTTCGCCCAGATCCTGGAGGAGCACGGCCCGCTGGTGGACGAGGACCGCCTGCTGGTGGGCGAACTCGCCAACTTCCCGGACGCGGCTCGGAGGAAGATCGCCGAGGCGGGCGGCCTGGAGAGCTTCCTGTTGGAGTCGCTGCGCTTCATTAAGATCGGGCGACGCATCGGCCTGACCCGGCAGGCCGTCGGCCCGCGGCACGCCGCCAGCCTGGACGACCTGGACGACATCGGCGACCCGCGGCACGATGCGGCGTCGCCCGACCCGTGCGCGCTGGGCTCCGACTACCTGTCCGGGTTCTGCTTCCCCGTTGCCGGAGCGCAGCCGGTCCTGCCCGACCCGTACTCCTTCTACCCGGCAGGAAGCGACGCTGCGGCCGCCTGGTCGGTCATCGACTGCGGCTGCACTGCCAACGGTTACGCCGAGCCTCAGCTGGACGCTCTGGACGATATTTCTGAGCAGTTGGACAGAGATCCGACTCCTCACAAGAGCGTTTTCTCCTCGGAGGCGAGTCGTTGTTGTAGCGACGCGGCGGTTCAGGTGAAGGCCGCCGCCGCCGCCGTTCCCGCCGTATCGCAGCGAGCGTTTCCCTCATGATGTTTGTTTTGCTCTGGCAGCGAGTGCGGGCGCCGTGAGCAGCGTGGCGGTGAACACAGAGCGGCACGAACGCTGGGAGACGCAGCAGGTGAGTCACAAAGATGATGATCCTTCCACCTGAGCGGCATCTCTCTGCAGCTCCTCCAGAGCTGGTGTTGATCCTCTTGGCTGATGACCTCGATTCGATCAATAACATCTAACGGCAGAGTCCCTGAAACGCTCGGCATGCTGGGAGATGTAGGCAAACTCTTGAACCGCTCGATCTCACGGTGAGCTAAGCTAACTGCTAGCATCAGCCGACTCACTCACTCTAGCAACAACGTGTTGCAGTATGATCCCATCTGTTTTGGTGACGGGGTCAGAGGTCACGCTGTTCTGGTTCAAGTCCAGAAATGTTGAATGAAATATTGAATAACTGGATTATTAATCCAGAATTGGAGATGAATCGTTATTCTAGATTTATAATAATCTAAACATTGGAGTCATCGTCACTTCCTGAACTTTATAAATAATAAATATGGCCGCCGGCTTCTTCGTCACTCCATCCAGTTTCCTTTCAGCGTTTTTCTGCATCTCTTCCTGGTTCCTGACCGTCTGCAGGGTGACATCATCAGGCAGGAGCGGAGCAACAGGAAGTTGGAGCAGCAAATACTGCAAACCCAAAATGAAGTCGACCAGAGCGAGCATGACGACGTCCGACTGATGGAGAAGGAGATGAAAGAAATCACCACGAATATCCAGGTGAGTGTGAGGAGCTGCAGCTCCTGCATGAGGAACGATGTTGAAATGTTTCTAATTGTTCAATGTTTTGCTGAGCAGGTGACCCATAAGGAGCTGCTGATGTTTCAGCAGAAGCTGGAGGAGGAAGTGAAGAAGGACCAGAAGGAGAAGAAATCCAACCAGGAGGAGCTGAAGGTGCTGAAGACGGAGGTGGAGCACCTGGTGGAGGAGCAGGCCAGGTGAGGCGGCTGCCCTGCAAAAACACCTTTTCACAGGTAGTAAATTAAATCAAGGTTAGTAAAAGGTAGCAAGAAGTAACTAAACATAGTAACAGTTTTATCATTCCTTCTAAATATTTTACATTTTCCATCACTTATTGTTTTAAGTTTGTTTTTCTAAAGTCTGTATAAAAATGATAACTATTGTTGTAATGTTTTCGCCGTCACTGATGGACTCCAAGCTGCTGTGCTGATGCCAGCCAGTCATTTTGCTTCGTCAAGCGAAAACAGAAGTTTTCACAACTTTTGCTGATGATCCGAGATTGAAAGACGAGGAACGCCGAAAGACATTTAGTAAAGTCAGCAGGAAAATCTCTAAGTTTAACCTGGAACGACGTGACGGAGTTCAAATCCGACCGAGAGCGTCAACCGTCCAGCAGCAGGTTGAGGCTCCACCGAGGAGCAGATCCCCGCTGAACCGCAACGCAAACTCCAGCTCAGCTACGAGATAAAGTTTTAGTAGCTGCAAATGGGCCCGGGGGGCCTCAGGCCTGGTGGACGGGGGGGGCCCCAGGCCTGGTGGACGGGAGGGGCCCCAGGCCTGGTGGACGGGGGGGCCCCGGGGGGCCCCAGGCCTGGTGGACGGGAGGGGCCCCAGGCCTGGCGGACGGATGGGCCCCCGGGGGGCCCCAGGCCTAGTGGACGGGGGGGGCCCCAGGCCTGGTGGACGGGGGGGGCCCCAGGCCTGGCGGACGGATGGGCCCCCGGGGGGCCCCAGGCCTAGTGGACGGGGGGGGCCCCAGGCCTGGTGGACAGGGGGGGCCCAGGCCTGGCGGACGGGGGGGGCTCTGGGGGGCCCCAGGCCTGGTGGACGGGGGGGGGCCCCAGGCCTGGTGGACGGGGGGGGCCCCAGGCCTAGTGGACGGGGGGGCCCCAGGCCTGGTGGACAGGGGGGGCCCCAGGCCTGGTGGACGGATGGGGCCCCAGGCCTGGTGGACGGGGGGCCCCGGGCAGAACGGTTCCGGTAACTAAATGAAACCTTCATGTAGAGCAGTGCGCCGCAGCAAAGGGAAAATAACTCAGAAGAGAGCAACTAAAAACCTCTCATATGTACTTTCCACTGTGTTTGAGGATCCAACAGCATAAAACCTGCAAACGTTTCCCAAAGAGCAACACATCCAGTCCTCAACAGTTTGATGTTTCAGGCTTGATGGTTATTTCAGGATCATAAATGATGATCAGATCATTTCTGATCAGATCTGATCACAGCGGTGTTGATCAGATCATTAATCAGCTGGATGACCTGATGCTGTGTCGTCACCTGGCTGCAACTTTTCAATAGATAACCTTTGAACCTTGTTATGAAGTTGTCCTAGTGTTGACAATTAGGAGCAACTAATATTCTATTGGGAATAAAACCTGGGCTTGTGAAAGTGCAATGTCATTGCATTTTACTGATATTCTTTAAAAAACAAATGGTGTTATGGATTTAGGATAAACTCAAAAATAGTGCTTCCTGTTTTCAACGAGAGGTTTTGGTCCAGTTAAAGTCCGTCAGACCGTCAAGTCAGTGGGATAAAGTTTTCCAGGATCCGTTATCTTCCATGGGTCAGTGAAGCGACTGCAGCTTCTCTCAGATCGTAGATGATCAGTCTGTAAAAAGTTTGACCTGCCCATTTGGATTTTAGCTGGTGGCATTTTTGATTGAAACATCGTTAAATATAAGAATAAAATCTGAGTTGGTAACAGTGGGGTCTCTATTGGTAATGACAAGCTTGCAGACCGGACCGTTTGGGCCGGTCCATCAGCCAAACCTCTCACTGCAGAGCAGAAGAGGGACAACATAGACTGATTTATAGACCTTCGCTCAAGTAGAAAAGATCAGAGGTCGAGATCGGCTTCACGTAGATATCGATCATAGATCTCCCAAAATGGGGGAAACCGTCTCGATTTTGTGTTGGTAGGAGTGATGTTGTAGCGGTAGTAAAAAGTAGTAAATTCAACTCAGATTCCTGGGAAAACCCAGTTTCAGCAACATAAACCAGCTTGTTTTCATGGAGACGTGAAAAATTCACAATTTCCTCATTTTTACCCTTCAGTTTTAGATCTTCCTTCTTCTAAAAAACACCCAGTCATTTTTTTAGCAATAAATTCATGTTTTTGGTGTCTGGAAAACAAGCTGTTTGAAAAACCTAATTATTGAATGACACTGCGCCTTTACCTGGCAACCGCAGCTGATCTCAGGCGTCTGGTCAGCCGGTTTTCCCGCTGTATGCGCTGTACAATGGCTGCTGTTTTTGTTTTTGACTTGCTGCATTCTGGCTGGTTGTACAGGAGGCTCCACTAATGCTTTTTGAAGATTTATGGTTGTGTAATCGTTGCTCTATTTGCTAATTATAGATTCGGTTTCAGTTGGCGATCAGATCTTTCATCCTAAACCTGCAGCGAAGCTCAAGGTTTCTCCAGGCGATTGAGCCGGATCCTTCCTGATGTTTTTCTCCTTGCAGCTTTTCCAGGAGCATCAGAGAGAAGAACAACAGCTATGAGGTCAAACTCAACGACTTCCTGGAGCTCAGGTGAGCAACAGCAGCAGGAAACCAGGATTTATGAAAATCCCACCGATTGCTCATGCCATGCGTCGCTTTCTGTAGCAACCAGTCAGCGGCTGAGAAGATGAGTTTTGAGGATGAGATAAAGCGCCACCAGGCTCTGCTGACCTCTGCTGGCAGGAGGTCCTACATGGCTCAGGTAACACGGAAACAAAGAAAGTACAGCAACTGGCAGATCCACGGTGACGTTTATCTGCCCGTTTGCTGCAGCTGTCAGCGGCTGAAAGCAGCAGGGATCAGAGTCTGAACGTCCTGCACAGAGAGCTCGCCGATGCCAAGACGCTGCTCAGCAAGCTGGACGAGGCGGTGCTCAGGTAAGGCTAGCGCTAAACAGGCTGCAGACGGGTGAGGCTAACGCTAAACAGGCTGCAGACGGGTGAGGCTAACGCTAAACAGGCTGCAGACGGTGAGGCTAACTCTAAACAGGCTGCAGACGGTGAGGCTAACGCTAAACAGGCTGCAGACGGGTGAGGCTAACGCTAAACAGGCTGCAGACGGTGAGGCTAACGCTAAACAGGCTGCAGACGGGTGAGGCTAACGCTAAACAGGCTGCAGACGGTGAGGCTAACGCTAAACAGGCTGCAGACGGGTGAGGCTAACGCTAAACAGGCTGCAGACGGGTGAGGCTAACGCTAAACAGGCTGCAGACGGGTGAGGCTAACGCTAAACAGGCTGCAGACGGGTGAGGCTAACGCTAAACAGGCTGCAGACGGTGAGGCTAACGCTAAACAGGCTGCAGACGGTGAGGCTAACTCTAAACAGGCTGCAGACGGGTGAGGCTAACGCTAAACAGGCTGCAGACGGGTGAGGCTAACGCTAAACAGGCTGCAGACGGTGAGGCTAACGCTAAACAGGCTGCAGACGGGTGAGGCTAACGCTAAACAGGCTGCAGACGGGTGAGGCTAACGCTAAACAGGCTGCAGACGGGTGAGGCTAACGCTAAACAGGCTGCAGACGGTGAGGCTAACGCTAAACAGGCTGCAGACGGGTGAGGCTAACGCTAAACAGGCTGCAGACGGGTGAGGCTAACGCTAAACAGGCTGCAGACGGGTGAGGCTAACGCTAAAACAGGCTGCAGACGGGTGAGGCTAACGCTAAACAGGCTGCAGACGGGTGAGGCTAACGCTAAACAGGCTGCAGACGGGTGAGGCTAACCTAAACAGGCTGCAGACGGGTGAGGCTAACGCTAAACAGGCTGCAGACGGTGAGGCTAACGCTAAAACAGGCTGCAGACGGTGAGGCTAACTCTAAACAGGCTGCAGACGGGTGAGGCTAACGCTAAACAGGCTGCAGACGGGTGAGGCTAACGCTAAAACAGGCTGCAGACGGTGAGGCTAACGCTAAACAGGCTGCAGACGGGTGAGGCTAACGCTAAACAGGCTGCAGACGGGTGAGGCTAACGCTAAACAGGCTGCAGACGGGTGAGGCTAACGCTAAACAGGCTGCAGACGGTGAGGCTAACGCTAAACAGGCTGCAGACGGGTGAGGCTAACGCTAAACAGGCTGCAGACGGGTGAGGCTAACGCTAAACAGGCTGCAGACGGGTGAGGCTAACGCTAAACAGGCTGCAGACGGGTGAGGCTAACGCTAAACAGGCTGCAGACGGTGATGCTAACGCTAAACAGGCTGCAGACGGGTGGGGCAGGAGCTACTAATGGCAGGTTGAAATCTGCAGCTCATTCTGAGTTTTTGTTATAATAGCTTTAAGGTTTTTTTTATTGAATTTGAATTAAAACTTGGTGTGTGACTCCTTTGGAAGTCTTCCTTATTGTAAGTGTTTGAAATCCTTGAATTCTTGAAAATTCTTGTTTTCCAGGATGTCCTTGATATTTAAATGAACCCTTTTGTAATAAAATTTAATATTTAAATGTCTAAATTTGAAAACCTTTATGTACAGTTTATTTTTTCTTTGCTTGAAATTAAATCAGAAAAAAACTTTTCGTGTTTTTAGGTTTTGGTTGAATCACCAGAAGATAAAAACCAGAAAACTTTAAACCTTTAATTGCTGGAAGGTTGTTTACCATCTGGATTGTTTCAATATGATCAACATTTATTATTTCTAATATCTCAGGAAGTTATTGATCTGTGATTAAATAGTTTTATTCTCAATGTGTAAAAGAACATTTTAATATTTTAGTTGACTCTGGAAAATCAGGACAAATAGACGTTCCTACTGTTTTCAGCCAATCAGCTCCAAGGAAATCAAATGTTCTGCAGCGGCGGCCAATCACACGTCGGCTAGCGTTGCTACTTTAGCTTCTCCAGCTGCGTTTTCTTTCCAATATTTTTTAGATTTGATCTTCAGAAAACTTGGAATTTTCCACAAATATGTTGTTGCAAAGAACGAGGCATGAATATTAAAGCAGGGATTTATTTCAGGAAATGTTAAAACATCAGAAATACTCATTTATTTTAAATTATTTATTTTAAATGTTTGTCACTTTTGCAGAACCCAGAACCAGGAGCTGGAACCGGTGAGGAACGGCTGCAAAGCAAAGGTGGAGGAAGTGGAGAAGAACATTTCCACTGCTGAGGTACCAGAACCAGAATCTGAAGCATTTGGCTGCATTGGGTTCAAACCGGGCCGGCCTCATTTCCTGTTTCTCTGCAGCGCCGCTATCAGGACGTTCTGGACCAGCTGAGTGGCCGCCGGTCGGAGACGGTGCGGCCGCTCCAATCGGACCGGTTCTGCAGGTTCTTACTGAGTCATCACAACAATTCAGCTGCAGAGAGTCGGCAGTTTGACTCCAATTGTTTTAAGAGCTTCAAATCAAAAAGTTTTGAATGTTTTCTGCTTTTGATCAGTGAAGCTTTTCACCTCAGATAAATTTATGTTTTATGTTAATTTTATGAATGCAGTGATGAAACGTTACATTCTGTAGATCTATAGAGATACATCGACTGAGTTTGAGACGATGAAGCTCGACGTCACCCAGTGCAGATGGAGGCAGGAAGTAAATGTATTTATTTCTGCTGAACAGCATCAAAATGTCTCAAGTCTGAGTCCTGTACGGTTGTTCCTCAACGCAGAGGAAGATAAACCTTATTTTTGTGTTTGGAAGGTAGTCGGTGACAAGGGAGTTGATTTTAAAACTTAGAGAAAAAAGAGGAGAAAAGTGGATGAACAACCTGCAGCTAAAACCAGGAGGAGTGAAAAACTAACAAGGCCAGAGTTTGCAGCCACTTTCTAACAGGCAGCGAGCGCTCCGTCCTTTAAATTGCATTTCAGACATTTTACTGACAGTTACTTAGAAAGACGAGCATTCATATGTAAGGTCAGATATTATTTCTGCCGTGGCTTGGTTGTCCTCAGAGCGCTAACGCTGTTAGCCGCTAGCTCAGTGCCGAGTCCCAGACAGAAACTAGAATGTTCATTCATGGTAAAGAAGCTAAATAAATGAAACGTAAGCTACCCAGCCACACAGACTTTGACTGTTCCCCACACGGTTCATGTCTGGGTTTCTGCAGATGGGAGCCAACAGTCGACCCACATTGGACCTGAATCCTACAACGACTCAACACCAACGTACAACTCCTGCATGAAGCGGGTTTACAGAAGCTAAATAAATGATTTAGCAGGAGATCCAGGCTCATAGACATAACATGGGTTAGCTTGTTGTTAGCAGTAGCATGGTTATCATAGACTGATGACTTAAAATAGCACAGTTCCTTAGTGACCAGGCAGAAACCAGTGGACGGCCATTTAATGCTTCTTTTGATCCTAAATTTGAGCCAACCTGAAGCTAAATGACTTTATTCTCCAGGCTTTTGGAAACGTTCTTCTGGCTCCTGGTGCAATATGAGGCCTGCAGCTCCAGGTGGTTCGTTATGTGGATCGCCTCCATGCGGGAAATCCTCCAGGTTATAGCAGAAGTCTTTCTACCGAGATAATACGGATCCTATCCTAAATATCCGCGTATGTTTTTAGATGCCTCGTCTGTTTCAGCCTATTTCGGGCGTTAGCTTCTCACTGTGGTCCATTTTGCTCTGATTTGAACCGCAGACATCCACTTCCTGACCTCCGTCTGAATTTGAACGTCATCCGGGTCACGTGTCTCAAACCCAGGAGTTGACCTACATAGATCTATAGATCAGGAAACCTTCCTGGAACATTTCCCTCCTGTTTGAGTCTAGTCAAAGTTTATTTATGAAGCACATTTCCAGCAACCTCATATGAGGCCTAGTGTTGAACACATCGCTTCACCACAAACACAACACAGATAAATTAATGATTCAGAAGCCAGAGGGAGACGATCCACCCTCTGGGGGTTAGGGGTCAGGGTCAGGGTCGGGGCTTCAGGCCAGCCGACCTCAGAGCTGCTAGAGCTCACTTCAGCACCAGGGACCCAAAAACACTTTAAACCATCAATAAGACCTTAAATGGATCCTGATGCAGCAGGGAGTCGGTGAAGGGGTCGTAGAACCAGGGTCACAGATTGCTGCAGCATCATGGAGCTGCAGCATCTTGTTTGCGCTGCTGCAACGCTGCGTACAAAGAGTCAGGATAATCTAAACGTGACGAACGACGGGATCAAACTCAGGCAGAGGAAGATGAGGTCTGACCTTAGCAAGGATCTGAAAGGATGTAGCTTTGATAGCAGCGCTAACATGCTAATCACATTTACAGCCAGACTTTCACAAACGGCAGGAGGACCGACCGCACCGTCACGTCCAGGAGAGGACGGCGCCGGCCACACATACGGCTTCAGGTTTTCCCTATTTGGGTCCAGGAATGTCTGAACATCCTGAAGTGGGTCCTGTACCGTCGGCAGACTGGCTGCGACAGCAGAGGATCTGAACCCATCAGTGAGAGACTTTGTGCTCGGTGAAGATTCGACCCAAAGGCAGCAGAGACAAGGCGCCAACATGGACCCGAGGAACCCGAACTCCAGAGGACCGACCCTGTCCCACATCTAGAGAAAGTCCTGTTGGAAAGAACCGGAACCTCCAACAGCAACCAGAAGATCCTGTGATCCACAGCAGACGGATCCACAGACCTGCTGATTCAGCAGAGGTCGTACCCGGCCGACCCCTGACCCGGCCGACCCCTGACCCGGCCGACCCCTGACCCGGCCGGCCCCTGACCCGGCCGGCCCCTGACCCGGCCGGCCCCTGACCCGGCCGGCCCGGATACTCGGTAGCCGGCCGTTACCTAGCAACCGCAGCTGATCTACAGCAGACCAAACACCAGAGATCAGTTGGCGTTGCTAGGCAACGGGCTGGCTTGTTGCTAGGTAACAGCTTAGTGTTTGTTTTTTTAACCGCTTGTTTTCCAGACATCAAAAATGTTGAACTTCTTGCTGAGTTTTTGTTTCTCCAATCAGTCGAGACTCAAAAAGTGACGTTTGCTCCGTCGATTCCTCCCAGGGTCACCGTAAGGTCAACTTCTGTTTCTGTTGCAGATTCCTGCCGCAGCCAACGATCCGCCGCCTCAACCAGCCGCCGCCGAGCCCGCCGCCCCGCCCGCCGCGCCGCCCCGAGCCGCCGCCAGGAAGGAGCCGCTGCTCGTCTCGGTTTTCCAGAAGGCCATGGACAGCCTGACCGCCATGTTTCCAGACTATTCCAGGTAGAGCCGAGCAGGTAGAAACGGCTCAGCCGCTGATCTATGGATGACCCGGATCTGACCCGGTTCTGGTTGATCTGCAGGTCCGACTTGATGCGTTTCGTTCAGGACTTCCGTCTGGCCAGAGGGGGAAGTCTGAACCTGGTGCCGCTACAGGAAGTGGTCAGCGGCGTGGCGCAGCTCATCCTGGACCATCAGGTCTGGGTTCGTAGAGCCGCGCTCTGATTGGCTTAGAGCCGCGCTCTGATTGGCTTAGAGCCGCGCTCTGATTGGCTTAGAGCCGCGCTCTGATTGGCTTAGAGCCGCTCTGATTGGCTTAGCGTCGCGGCTTTCAGCCATTCACCGCTTTCCTCCTGTTCCTCAGGAAACGCTGAAGTCATCCGCCGCCGTGGGCCGGTCCAGCCCGGCTCAGGGGAACCAGAACCCGGTGTGGCAGCTGGTCGGAGCGCAGAGAGTCCGAAACCCGAACGCCGTGAGTCCGACTCAGCCGCCAAGCAAAAGAGACGCTTGATTTGACTGGACATTTGGTTTCAGCTCCACCTTATTATTTCTTATTGGCCACTTTTAAAACTGGAAACTTGTTTTTGTTCACTTTCGTTTTTTCTATTCTTTATTTCCATATTTATATTTAGCTCATTTTGTTGCAGCTGTTTTAAGGTGCTTTATAAATAAAAGTATGAAGTTCCCAAAAGGGGAAAAATTTTGTTTAAAACATTAGAAACTAAATATTCATGAATCATTTAAAGTAATATAATTATGGCTTGAAAGAGGTATATTGATCCAATTTAACTGATTAGTAGATTAATAATAATTTGCAGCTAATTTGCATCCAATTTGAAATGTCAAACTGGATGCAAAGTATTTCAGTTTTCGGGTGGAATCGCCCTTTAGTCAATCATAAACCAACTTCAGATGAAGTGACTGAAAACTGTAAAACATGAAGATAAAAACGGTTGATTTAAGGCTGCAGTGAATTAAAGTGGAGAAAAGTTTCACTTTTTATTCTCAATCTTTGAATTTCATAAAACGACGTTCAAAACAAATGTTAAGTTTTTTAAAATCAGGATGTCATGGTAAGATGGTCGTTTCGATTCAAGAGAAAAGTCAGGTTTTTAGGAAAATGGCCGCTTATCAATTAACTAACAATCAATGATGAATCGACCAGCTCGTCAATAACCTGTGTCTTCCTGCAGCTGAACATGGAGGATCCCTGCATCATCTGCCATGAGGACATGAGTCCAGAGGACGCCTGCGTGCTGGAGTGTCGGCACAGCTACCACGACCAGGTGAGACCCGACGGGCCCAACGGGCCTCCAGGCTCCCTGCGGTTCTGACCCGGTTCTGTCTGTCCAGTGCATCCGGTCCTGGCTGAAGGAGAAGAACACCTGTCCCACCTGCAGGACTCACGCGCTGCTGCCTGACGACTTCCCCGCTCTGTCCACCAGGAGGCGCCAGGCCCCCTGATGCTCCGTTTCTGCTTTTATCCCATTTTTAATTTTATTTTTAAAATTTCGTTCTTTAAATTATTTGTTTTCCTAATTTTATTTACATTTAAAACTTGAGAAAATAAAGAATTTGGTGTTGGAGCTCGTCTGACTCTAATACTTTAAAAATGTTTATCAATAATTCTGTTTACTAATCATTCAATATTAAACATTATGTCACTCGATCAACTAAAATATAAAGTTATTCAGGACCAAAATGAAAATCATTTACAAAATAAAATAAATTTATGGAAAGTTTTTTCACTGATAATTTAAGCAAACAGTAAATAAACTCACTGGAATCTCCTGAAACATGTAATTTATTTTCCATTTTATAGCTCAGATAAATTCTGCTCATCAAACATGATTAATAGAAACAAAGTTAGGAGAAATGAGGTGGAATCAATAAATCTGAGCATAAATTCATCAAAGTTTGAGAACAAGCAGAAAAATTATGGACTGCATTCTGATTTTAGTTCAAATATTAATGTTTGAATTTCACCTCAAATATGTTCAGTGAGCAAATCTATGCAGTTCAGACTGTATTTGATGGATCACTGATCGATGGATCACTGATCGATGGATCACTGATCGATGGATCACTGATCGATGGATCACTGATCGATGGATCACTGATCGATGGATCACTGATCGATGGATCACTGATCGATGGATCAGACTCTGCAGAGCTTCAGAGGGAAGTTCTCGGTGATCAGGTGATCGTCCTGCAGGATGACGACGACGTTGATTTCAAACTCTGAGAAAAAAACAACTCGTTAGTTCCTGATAAACCGGAGCTGAAATGATTGATTATAGAAATGATCAACTAATTTAGTAATTGATTGGTGTAAAGGTTAAATAAAGGCAGAAAGATTTCTGGAAGAAAAACGACAAGACATAAATTCTACACAGATTAAATATATAAATGTCTGACCAAAAACTGAAGTGGAATTGTTTCAAATCGTTTCACCTGCTTCAACTTCTGTGAAGATCTATTAGTCATTTTGTTATTGATCTGTTAATCAATAATAATTCAGTCCAGCAGAAAGGCTGAAGCGTTTCTCCTCTTTAACTGATCGATCAATCAATGATGCAAAAGAATCACCAGATGCAGCTGAAAAGTGAAGGGGGAGCGCTCTGATTGGCCGGCTGCTCTGATTGGCAGGTTGCTTTGAATGGCCGGCTGCTCTGATTGGCCGATTGCTCTGATTGGCCGGCTGCTCTGATTGGCCGGTTGCTCTGATTGGCCGGTTGCTTTTAATAGCCGGCTGCTCTGATTGGCCGGCTGCTCTGATTGGCCGGTTGCTCTGATTGGCCGGCTGCTCTGATTGGCCGGTTGCTTTGAATAGCCAGCTGCTCTGATTGGCTGGCTGCTCTGATTGGCCGGTTGCTCTGAATGGCCGGCTGCTCTGATTGGCCGGTTGTACTGACCTACTTTGAAGTTGGTGGTCTCCAGGGTGGGGCAGGTGAAGAGTCGGGGGAACACCATGTGGACGGGGATGGGCAGGCCGTGGCCGACGTCTCCTTCTGCGATCTGGATGTTCTGGATCTCCGTGGCGTCTCGCGCGTAGCCCTCGGCGCAGCCTGTAGGTAAAACAGGAAACCTCCAGGGGGCGCCGACGCCAGGCGGGCGTTCAGGGAGAGTGTAACTCACCGCAGGTCTCCACCCGGACCAGCTGTAGCTCGATGCTCTTGACGGGGACGTCGGATTTGTCCACCTGCACCTCCCCGGTGAGCGGTTGGCTGATGACGCAGCTGGTGGCGTCCAGATGTCCTCGGATCAGGAAGCGCGGCAGCTGACTCCTCTGCCGACACAAACGATCGGTGAAACGGGCCTGCAGACGTTTCCAGAACCGCTGACCCTAGTTCCCTTTTTTTACACACAAGTTCAAATTCCCTAAAAATCTCCAATGAATTCTATCAAATTATTAATCAGTTCGTCAATAATTAATCCCAGATCAGCTCTGCATCGACATTCAGCTTTTCTGATGGTGATGATTTTAGCATTTTTAGCTGCAAATGATGAAACCTTCAGTAAAGGAATAAAAGATTAATCAACAGATTGATCGATCGGCTGGCTGTAATGTGATAGCAGCAGGTCAAAGGTCGCACCTCGCGGACGTTCTGCAGCGTCTCTGGAGTGATGCTGAACTTGACTGGAGTCGGAACGATTTTTGATTTCTGAGGCTGAAATAAAAAACCAATCAAAATGTAATAATCAATAAGATAATGAGCGTCTAATCGAAGCTTTGCTGACGATCACCTGACTGTGAACGATGAACTCGCAGCTCCTGCTCAGGTCTTTGGCCAGCAGGGGGCGCTTCAGGTCGCAGCGCAGCGTATACTGAGCAGCAAAGAGGCAAACGTCAGAAAGTTGGAACACAAACTGCTGAGCCTGAATCTGTTTCAGACTCTGGTTAGCGATCAATTGGAGATCGTTAGCAGACAGGCTAACGTGGAGCCCAACCTGGATGTTGACGAAGACGCCGTGGTAAGTCTCGTACAGAACTTTGTTGCCTTTGCTGACGAGCGGAAACTCAAACGGGATTCCGTTTTCCCTCCTGGGATTTTCCCGGCCTTGGCCACCTCGATGCTGCTGCTGATCAGCGGGATTGGCTGCAGATTAACCGGCAGACAGAAATTATTTTCTAAGTTTAGATCTGAATTAGATCTGAATGAATGCTTCATTTATCAAGCTACCAATGAGATTGATCGATTTTCGAAATAA
Organism: Poeciliopsis prolifica; assembly: GCF_027474105.1. Lineage (NCBI taxonomy): Eukaryota > Metazoa > Chordata > Actinopteri > Cyprinodontiformes > Poeciliidae > Poeciliopsis > Poeciliopsis prolifica. The sequence continues at coordinate 97,461 of NW_026562408.1, read as the reverse complement.
TCGGCAACTGATTTTGTTAACTGGAGAATAAAAAGGCCATTTGCTGAAAGAACAAAAACTAAAAACATTTTGCACTTAAGATGAGAAAAACTCTTTCCGTAAAAACATTCAACCAAAAGCTTCAGGTTGGTTTTAGCTTCACCAGATTATTCAAAGGAACATCAGCACATGTGCCTCGTTTTCTATCCGACTAATCAATTAATCATCATGATTAACAATAGTTACAATAATTCTTATCTACAGCCTTTCATCTTTAAAGCTTCTCAGTCTCTCAGACTTTTTGAACTCCAGAGGAGCAGAGTGCTCCAGAGTCCGGTCCGGTCGGGTTCGGTCCGGTCGGTCCGGTCCAGTTGGGTCCGGTCCGGTCCGGTCGGCGGATCCCACCTTGACCGAGTTGTAAAACGCCTCAAAGACGCCGACGCTCTTGGAGCTGAGCTGCAGGTTGACGATGCCGTCCATGCTGAGCGCGATGCCGTTGTGCTGCAGCGGCTCCTTGCAGCACAACGTGACGACACCAGCCACAGTTTCCTGAAACAGACCGGAATCAGCTGCTGCTGTAGAATCAGGATTATTATTAATCGATTATTAGAATAAACTAATTCAGTAATTGATTAATCAACTGGAGACGAGACTCAATAAAAGCCATTTACAGAAATGAATGCAAAACTATAAAAAAAATTTAATTTATTGCAATAAAATTCTTATGATAAAGATTTAGATTTATTGTTCTCAAAATAATTTCAATGTTTAAAATCTAAAAGTGATAGTTGTTAAAATGTCAACAAGTATCAGGGTAGTTGGAATTGATAGTTTTGCCATTTGCTCCACTTTTTGTTCAATAGATGATCAATGAATACCAATAAATTTGAAAACAGATTAATGACAGAGATCACATTTTTTATGACTGGCGTCTGAAAGATTCAAAACGGAAACGTTTTTTAAAAGCAGGACTTGTTTTGTGAGCTGCTGCCATATAGCTACATAAAGAAATAATAAATTGTTCGTATCACTTTTATCGATTACCATCATTTATTTAGATAAAAGTTTAGTTTTAAGAAACATTTTGAACAGATAAGTTCACACCAAGCTCTACCTAACCCGCTGAGGTTAAGCTAAGCTACCCACATCAGGTTTCTATGGCCCTCAAAACAAAACGAAAGCATAAAATTATATTTTTATTCATGTTGTCTTGAAGATTTTAAATTATATTGATTATTTATTATCACGCAAAGAAATAATAATCGAGCACAGAATTTAATTTGGTGACCAAATTCGTCACACCATGGAAGCAGCTGCTGGTCACGTGACTGCGAATTAGCTTGTTGCGAATTAGCAAGCTAAACTGTCTATGCTAGCTAGTCCACATAGCTTATCAATGGTTTTGTAGAGCAAACAGAGGAAGGCTAACGTTAGCGGGGCGGGTTCGGGTCTCTTACCCCTCATGATAGACTTTGTTGGCTCTTTTCAGTTTGATATCCAGACTGACGCTCATCTCCGAGCCGCAGGCCGCGAAATGGCGGCTGGCGTCATAAGCTGCTTTTACAAGATTTACATTTATTTGCTTTGCTTCTGAATGACAAATCCACAGGAACAGAAACAACTCAGTATCCGGGTAAATCTTTCAAAATAAGAGTGCGACATTCGCCGATTTGAACGACTCTGGTCAAAATTTCAAAATAAAAGCATAAGTAATAATGGGTTGAAACTAACACAAACTATTGTTAAAATAATGACTTTAAAATAAGTTTGAAATAGCGTTTTTGTTTGTTTTAAACATTGTCTTTGGTTTTTTTTAAACATGTCAGAGAAACATTAACGTTAGTTCATCAAATATTCCTGCAGATAAATAATAGCGGCTCCAGCAGATGTTTACAATTCTTTTATGACATGCTGTTATTTTTATTCAATTCAATTTTAATTATTTGTAATATTTTAACATGTTTCTGTTGAAATAAAGTGTTGGGTTTCACCTGAAATAAACACGTTAAACTGAATCATAAAGTTCTTGTCAACATCAACATTTGCAGACAAAATGCATCAGGATGAGAAAGGATAAGTGACGAAATGAAGTTAATGATAAAGCTGAGGATCCAAGGGCGGTCACCCAGTAAACGTCACTTCCTCTGCCCTGAAACATGTTTAATTCTCTTAAACAAACTTTACTGCTACTGTTTCTGCTGGGAAACAGAATCCTTCATTTTTACACCAAAGCTTTGCTGCACATTTGTTTGTAGCTTCACTTTTTAACACTTAATTAAAGTGTTTGTTTAATCAGTGAACCGTCCATTTCTCCACCAAAAGAATCCCGCATTGGACTTTGTTTAGACCACAGGCATTTTGTCATTCAGCCCTGCTGCTGCTTGTTTCCAGTAATCATTCACTTTGTTGCAAAAAGAAAAAAACTCTTTTTCCAAATATTTCATGCTCAGAAAACCTTCAGCTGACCGTTTTCCATCTCGTCTCGTTGCAACAAACTTTGGTGTTTTTTAGGTCATTTGACACATTTATCTACAATTTCCTTCCTTTGGAGACCAAACTGGATGAACACCGAGGGTCATTTTAATTGATCAGGCTCAAGCATGACATTATTCATCGATTATTAAAAAATATCATCAACTAATTTAGTAATCAATTAACCTTCAACTGGAGTATAAACTCAAAAGGCCACCTGCTGAAGAATAACAGTCAGAACCGTAATTAAATCAAAACTGTCTTTTTAAGATAAAGACATTTGTCTGCAAGCACATTTTACCAGAACTCATTAGAAACCTCTAATTAATCACCTTTTGCTCTCAATTATTAATCAGTTAATGAAAAAAATGAACCAATTAATCTACAACAAATCAAGCGTACACAAAAAAATTTTAATTTCATTCTTTGATAATAACATTTTCATTTTGTTATTTAAAAAATAATTAAATTATTTGTTTATTCACATCTTTTCATGTATTTCTAATATTGTTTGAAAAAGACTGAAAGTGTATAAAAAGTGAATGTCAAATCTTTATGTAAATTGTCGCCTGAATAATCAATGGTGTTATTATTTAAGAAATTAACGGTCAGTTTCAACCCTGATCAGGTTTATGCAGGTCGACTGAATCGTATTTTCAGGGTATCAGAGTAACGGGGGTTGGATACACACATAAACCACATTTTCTGATTTTCTTAGTGAAAATTTCCTCCCGTTTGCTAAAGTTACACCAGGTTAGAAAGAAACAAATCGATGCTCTAAATCTGATCAAATTTACTTTTTACCACAAGTTTGAACTTTTACTGAGGCGTCCAAGATAACACATCAACAACAAAATATTTGATTTACTAATACCAGTCCTGATTAAATAAATGACCAACTACCATCTCCAGGTGTCAAAATGAATTTGAGCTCGTACTTATTGAAATTTTGAGAATTTATCAGATAATTCACGTCATGCGTTCCTCCAGTAGTTTGACCTTTTGTCTGTCACAAAGTTCATCGTGTCCTTCAGACGCTCTGAAAGCCGGAAATCTGGGCTTGTATGAAGCAACAACAACCGTAAAAGAAGGAAACAAACGTCAGGCGCTCACCTTGTTGCTGCTACCTGTGGACAGGGGAGGGGAGGGAAACAAAGCCGGCCCCCGATCACAGATTACGCTCGGCTTTGTCTCGCTCCGTTCCTCATTGTGCCAAAGTTGAGATCTCACAACAAACAGAGAAAGAAGACACTGAACTTCAGGCTCAGTTTCACATTTCTGAGGACGAGCTTTTCAGAGGTGAGTAAACGGACTGATGAGGAAATGAATGATTATCAATTCACATTAATAATGCTTCATGGTTAATACTTTATCTACTCCTGAGGAATGTGTCTAAACGTTTCCATGTGATAACTCATTTTACTTCTAATAATTCTGTGGAATAATATTCAGTTTGGTGACACTGACAAACTTGGAACAAGATAAAGAATTGGTATTTATATAGAAGTACTAAAAAGTACTTCTGTCTTTCAGGCCATCAAACAAAATTTAATATCAGACAAACATAAAGTGGAAAAAAGACAAAAAATATTGTTTTCAAATTATGGCTTCAATTATTGAGGAGAACACTGCAAAAACACAAAATCTTACCAAGTATTTTTCTCTAGTTTTGAGTGCAAATATCTTTGTTCACTTGAAATAAGACAAAACAAACTTACAGGAAGAGAAGGGAGCTTATTTAAATCAGTCATGTCTTAATTTTAATGGAAAAGGTTCCAGTTCCACTGGCAGATTATTTCACTTAAAACCTGGGAAAAATGTCATGTTATTAATAAATTATTTACCAGTTTAATTAGAACTTTTGATCAATATTAAGAATTACTGGTAAAAACAAGTTCCTTCCTGTTAGTCATGAGTTACTTCAGTCTCATTTCAATTGAACTTGAACTAGACCAAAAATGTTTGTTAATATTTTGTGTTTCTACAGTGAAAATCTTCCAAACCAAGTGAGAAAATAACGGAGCAGTCAGAGTCTGTAACGTCACTGAGGAGAAATTTTGAATCGTTCATTTGCAGAATTGCTTTTTTCCGTGACAGCGCAGGGTCTTTAAGCCACAACATCTCCATCATAACTCATTACTTTGACTAGGAAACTCCATAACCTTCATTCTGTTGTATTTTTAGTTGGATTTGTGCTTTTAATGATTGTTCTGCTGCGTAACTTAAGTTTACTTTAAGATAAATCCAACTTAATTTAGAAAATGAAAGAAAGCACAATTTATGTTTCAAGCACGATGGTGGAGGAATAATGATCTGGGTTTGTTTTGACTGTGGCACTCTGATGAAACATGCAGCGTTTATTTAATCTGCAGCAGTTTTATGTATTTTCTGACTGACCTTCAGTGAACCAATTCTGTTTATGACTCACCAATAACTCACTTATTGGTCTCTAATGTCGTTTGTTAATTTTTAACTCTGTGGACCTCAGATGAAAACTATTCAAGGCGACAAGCTGCTTAATATTTTAGTGTAAAGTCGTTTTTTACTTGGTACATAAGTGCATGGAAGAGTTTCTGAATCCCATCCAGGGCCTTTCTGACTGCATTAGCTTAGCTTCAGGCTAACAGTGCTCATGTTAGGCTAACTTTAAGTCAGGCTCAGTGATGGACGGATGTTTTCTACCATTAAACCCTGTGGATTAAACAGCTGTACATAGTTTGGTGACTTCACTTTCTTTAGTTGTTGGATTGTTCTTTAATCCCGTACATCACAATACAAACATTTAAAAATCACTCCAAATATCTTTCATGCATTCTGATCTGGTCCTAGTCAATAATTGTCAAGGTTTCCTGAGGGTTTGCCTTGAAAACTGATTTAGCTCAGCACTCACTGAACAGTCCATAGCCTGGAGACAGAAAAATCTTTCAGTACCTGCAAAAAGTCACCATTCATTTAAAGAAGACTTTCAAAGATTAGAAGAGAATCTGGATCTCTGGAAGCAAAAGATACAGAAATGATTGACTGAAGACTTTGGCAATCACAGAAAAACAGCTTTATGAGAATATTAATCGTATTTCTGTTTGTGTCTGTTGCCAGCTCTTTAATCTGGAATGTGCCAATAAAACCTCTTCAGTTACAGCCAGTACTTGTTGAAGCAAAGCATCATGGTCAACAGGAAGTCAGAGGTTCAGCGAAGGATCGTGTCCAAAGACGGTCAAAACAATGTTCAGATCGACAACGTGGAAGGAATGGTCAAGCTCTACCTGCACGACATCTGGACGACGGTGGTGGACATGAAGTGGCGCTACAAACTCACTCTGTTTGCCTCCACCTTCGTCGCGACCTGGTTCATTTTTGGAGTCTTCTATTTCTTCATCGGCATGGGGAACGGAGATTTTGACACTCTGCCCAATTCTACCCACACCCCTTGCGTGATGCATGTGAGTACTCTCACCGGAGCCTTCCTGTTCTCTCTGGAGTCGCAGACCACCATAGGTTACGGTTCCGGTATATCTCTGAAGAGTGTCCTCTGGCGATCTTCACGCTGGTGGCTCAACTCGTCATCACTGGTCTGGCTGAGATCTTTGTCACCGGTGCCTTTCTGGCCAAACTGGCCCGACCCAAGAAGCGAGCAGAACGATAAAGTTCAGCCAGGTGGCGGTGATCTGCAGGCACCAAGGCAAGCTGTGTCTGATGGTGAGAGTGGCCAACATGAGGAAGAGTCTGCGATCCAGTGCCAGCTCACGGGAAAGCCTGTTTAAGTCCAATGTGACAGAAGAAGGAGAGAAGACGCAGATCCACCAGAGCTCCGTAGATTTCTACATGGACACCAGTGGAGACTGTCGTTCCTGATCCTCCCGCGACCTTTTATCACATTATTGACGAGAAGAGCCCATTGGCAGGACTGACCCCAGAAACCCTGAGCAACCGAAACTTTGAGCTGCTCATAACGCTCAACGGCACCATGGAGTCGACGGCGGCCACGTGCCAGAGCCGCACCTCGTACATCCCTCAGGAGATCCTGTGGGGCTACGAGTTCACGCCGGTGCTCTTCAGCTCCTCCAACTGCCGCTACGTTGTTGATTTCAACTATTTTGACAAAATACAAGTGAGCAACGACCCCGCCTTCCCTGGCGGCAGCACAGGAAAGATATAACTGAAGCAAGACTGAGAGGAAATTGTGGGAGCTGTTAGTTTTACAGTCCTGTGATCTTACATGTCAAATGGAGTCATTGTTGATGCCGGCTATTTGCTGCTGGTGGTTTTGCCCTTTCAGCAGTTCATGTGATTTGATCATTTCACACTCGACATGGTACCTGGAGATGTTTGACCATTAGAACCAACCAGGGAGAAGTTTTGAACCTACAGATTATTTCAATGAACTTTCTATGTCTAGTCATAGTCTTATGTCAGAAAAGACAAAATCAGTTACTTACTCTGGAGTTGTTTTGATCAGAGGTTTCAATCTTAGAGCAAATAAGTAGAAGCATAACAAAGGGAAACAAAGTTTTCAGATATGAAACTGATACCCCATCATTTGAGTCGATGTGTATAAAACAGCTTACAGTTAGTAAATCAATAAAAAAAAAGGGAACTTATACAAAACGGAGGATATGAACTGTAGTTATCACATCAATACTGTTTTATAACTAAAAATGACATGATTTGGCTTCTTGTCAATCCAAATCTTCTAGCAAACTGTCCTTTGTTTCTTTACTAATCTGAATGCAATATATCTTTTTCAAACTGTAAATTCTATCATTTAATATTTTTTTCTGACCTGTATGGCTGTTTGCTGAAAACCAGGTGATTTATTTTATGATAGCATCAAATAAAAAGTCTCTACATGGTGCAAACAAGTGTGATCATGGGTAGGCTTAGGCCAGGGGGCCCAAAGTGGGTCCTGGAGGGCCGGCATCCTGTGTTTTAGTTCTCTCCCTGGTTTAACAAACCTGGATCAAATGATGGCTCATTAGAGGCCTCAGAAGGACACTGACCTGCTGAAATGGTTGATACTACCACCAGCGAGAGAACTAAAACATGCAGGATGCCGGCCCTCCAGCGCCCACTTTGGGCCCCCTTTGCTGAGTTCAACTTGTATTCGATTGTCAGAATTTCTCTGAATTCAAATTCAATATGGCTGCTGTTCAAGTAAAACAAACAGAAAGATGGAGAAATAATAAATAAGCACTTTTCTGATTGATTCTAACTCAACAAAAAACAAAACAATGTACAGCATTTATCTGTGGACACATTGTTTTTGTATTTGAACAGACAAAATGGAGACAAATATGTTCTGATTAGCTTGTATTGCTAACTGGAGTTAGCCTGTTCCCTGAACACAATTAACAAATCTCTTAAGTTTTCTGAATTGAAATTCTGTTGTGTAATGTTATATTTACATGAGTAAGAATAACATTTTTATAAATGAAGTGATTTCTAGAGCCAAGTGACTTTAAAATGTGCCATAACACTAAAATCAGTGTGATATGCTGTGTGTTGGAAAGTTAATTTCTGGGACATTAATATTTCCCAGGAGACAGACGTAGATTTACTGAGACAGACTTGATGACTTCAGCCCTTTGTGACGACGTCAATAATGTCTGTTATGTAAATACCAAGACAAATGGAACCATTGTGTTTCTCAAATATGATTCAAACTGTTTTAACACAAGAAAAATAATGCCCTCAGATATTCAAAAGTCGAGTTGTGTCTACATTTCTTACACAGGAACCGATCTACAGAACTGAAACTGATATTAAAACCAGACTGCAGTGATCTGATCAGAGAAACCATGTTTCAGCTTCCAATTGGTTAGCTACTTGTTAGCTTCCAATTGGTTAGCTACTTGTTAGCTTCCAATTGGTTAGCTTCCGGTGGTTAGCTTCCGGTGGGTAGCTTCTGGTTGTTAGCTTCCGGTGGTCAGCTTCCGGTGGTCAGCTTCCGGTGGGTAGCTTCTGGTTGTTAGCTTCCGGTGGTCAGCTTCCGGTGGTTAGCTGAAGGACAAAGCAGGCCCAAGCTGCCGCTAACTATCACCTTCTGTTGTGGCAACACGGAGCTGCAGCTGCTGGGCGTCTGTATCTGGTCCAAACAGTCCGAGTCACAAGAAGCCGCTGCGCCTCCGACTGCTTGGAAGGCCGCAGCGAAGCGGGAAAAAACAACAAAACACATGGAAACATGTCGGATTTGGGCATAAACGGGTACGTGAATAGTTCGGATGGAAATGGAGATAGGAAATGAGAAAGACATGGATGTTGTGGCTTCTTTACACATGTTTGTTGTTAAGTATAATTTGCATGATGATTAATATTATTTGAATTTAACACGACTGTATATAATTACAAACGCCGAAGTGAAACATTTAAGTGGGAGGCATGATTTCTTTGGATAGCGGAAGTCTTTTATTTTGAAGACTGCTTAACCGGATGTGGTTCTGTCTTTTGTCACAGTCTTGCTTCTGTTGATTTTGGTTGCTAGGGTAACTGTTGTTTTATTGTGCTAGTTTTCATAAGCATGTTGACTGTAAACTTTTAATTGAATTGACGATTTGTACATTTCTGTGATGGTTTATTGGCAGCGTACTCCTGAAAATTTGGGTGAGACTTTATTTGATGGGTTGTGAATAAGACTGACGTGATACTAACATAACATCTGTTAGGAACAAACTGTGTCATGAATTTTCATCAGTAAATAATCACACTTTTAATGAGAAGTTGCTTTAAAAGTTTGGTTAAAAGTGCCAACTTTGGATTATTTTGTGAATAATGACACTTTAATGCAAAGTTGGCATTTTTAAAGCAACTTTACATTAAAAGTGTCTATTTACAAAATTGTACTTCATGACAACAGTTAGAACAACATAAAGACTTCTTCATATTCATGACAGATGTCATGTCAGTCTTATGCAAACCCCATCAAAATGGTAACATATTGAAGACACAATGTCATTAGTTTGACCTGTAAAGTTAATGGATTTTCTGTGTTCTGGTACCTGATGTGTTTGCATTGAATATGAAGCATTAATGTACAAAGTGGCAAAGCAGAAAAATTAAAGACATTAAGTAACTAAAAAGTTAATTCATCATCAATTATAATGAACCAGAAGTGTAACTGCAGCCTACTGTAATCACACTAACATATTATCACTTCCACCTCTTCTTCTTGGCAGTTAAGTTTTCCTTTCACTGCTGGTGTGAAGTTCTTCAGGTTCCTGACACCAACACCACCGTTCAACTAAAACTCAACGTAAACTTAGTGAGATGGTGTCAAGAATACAATCGACATAAAAAATAAACATATTTTAACTGGCTGACCTTCCTTTTGAGGTAGAAATGAGGTGATTAAATCAGTTCTTAAACTTAAATCATCTTTCTGCATTTACTTGTCAAAGCGACGCTGTTATATCGCAGCGTCTGTGGTAACCTAGCAACATGCTGGATTCCACTTCCTACCTTAATCTTCCAAAATAAGAGTCGTAACAAAAAGTATAAATAATACAAAATAAAACATGTAAACTAAAACTATGGCAGTAAAATATACTGCTCAAAAAATACAGGGAACACTCAAACAACACAATATAACTCCAAGTAAATCAAACTTGTGTGAAATCAAACTGTCCACTTAGAAAGCAACACTGATTGATAATCAATATCACCTGCTGTTGTGCAAATGGAATAGACGACAGGTGGAAATTATTTTCATATTTATTTCATTCATTCAGATCTAGGATGTTTTTATTTGAGTGTTCCCTTTATTTTTTGGAGCAGTGTATATAAAATATGTAATGCCAACATACTGAAAATACATTCTAAATATACTTTAAATGTGATTTAATCACAAAAACAGTATAGTCAGAATAAACTAATCAAGCACATTCATATTGCATAAAAAGCAAAAATACTTAGTTTACCAAGTGTAGCTTAAGTTGTTCGAAAACAGTACGAGAAAGTACTTTAAACTGTGCTTTAATACAATTTAAATACTATTAAAATACACTAAGCACAAAATTAGTTGTTCCAAAATGTCACAGTTTAAGTAATACTAAGTGTAGTATACTGATAATTAGTCTGACTTAAAGTTTACTCTAGTGTTCTAAAAAACATTCTTAGTATATTCATTTTTCACCAGGGATGCAATTTCCCCATCAGTCTTCAAGCTGCTACCATCAACAAGTTGATTGTTTTTGTCGATATTTTTCACTATTGCTGTTTTTCGCTCATCTGGAAGAAAATCAATCTGCTTGGTTTCCGCAGCAACTGCTTGTCATTTGAAACGTTGGACAGCGTTAAAAACAAAGTGGAGCCATCTAGTGGACAAAATGTGCAATTTAAGGAATGAGAACATCAAAATGAAGGATTTCAGAAACCATGAAAATAATCACTCTGATAATTAAAGGTTATTTATTCACAGAAACGAGAACATAATGCACTCCAGTGTTAAATCAGAGACCAAACTAAACATTTGTAACTGATGAGACTGCATGATACACATGTTTCATTTATTTCTTATGCAGCCAACAGGAATCAGATTGAACAAAAAACATGCACAGCACCCCCTACTGGCTACTATTATTTTTAATGAAATGGGAAAGTACATTCCCCATTTTCAAATTCTCCAGAAACTTAATTGTTAAAGTTAGAAAAAAATATTAAATGTAAATAAATCTTTTTTCCTTCAACAACTTAAAAACAGTCAAAAATCTCAACAATGAAATTTAGATTTTTGGAGCTCGTCAACTTTGCTTCAGAAATCACTGCAGCATAAGGAGATGCACTAAAAGCCATTTGGTCATGATAGCGCGCATTAGCATGTTTAAATGATGATGCTTCCATTCTTCAGAAATGAACCCATAAACTCCTGTGTGCATCTTTAAAGACCCAGACTGGATTCTGGCACCTGGTTGGCTGTGCCGACAGTGCCGCGGGTCACTGAGGGTCACTGAGGGGTCACTGAGGGTCACTGAGGGTCACTGCGGCGGGTTGGCTGTGCTGGCCCGCAGGACGCCTCGCAGCACCTTGTAGTTACTCAGAGGCTGGTTCTCCTTCGGGGGGAAGCAGGGACCGCGCTCGGTGGCGTAGGAATACGGAAAGCGCAGAACCCAGAAGCCGTCGTTGGGCAGCGTCACTTCCGTCTGCTCAGGGTGAAGATTGGGCAGGGAGGAGGGCCGGGCTGCACCTGCAGACAGAAAACACTGAGAGCAAAGCAGCAGAAGAACTAAAACCATCACAATTCAATTCAGATTGAACCATCAGATCATGAGACAGAGGTTGGTCTGAGGCTGAGGGTTGAAGAGCTGACAGCTTTCTGGATCTTGTTAGAATAAGTCAGATGCAAATAAATAAATAACGAATTAATAAGAAAATAAACATTCTTTTAATGAAAGTTTGATCATTTGAATAATCAGCAGGTAAAGACAACTGTTTCAATATTTGCTTCATCATGAGTGTCCGTGGCCCTCCTGGCTTGCTGTAGTTTACCTGGGGGTTCAGGGTGATCTCCAGCGGCGCGTCAGGCACCACCACGAAAAGCCGAGTCAGCTGAGCGTAGTGCGGCTTCAGGCCGCGGCCCTGAGCGGGCGACGGGACGTAGAGCGGCATGTCGGCGTTCAGGACCCTGCTGGCTGGATCCTTGGCGCCGCCCGGCCCCAGCGCCTTTACGATTTTGTCGGGTCCGCTGCTGATGAAGCGGCGGCCCCGGCCGTCTTCGTACTCGAACCCCACGAAGGCCCGCGCCGCGTCATCCCTCCGGCGGCTCCGGCCCGGCCCGGCGCCGCCGCGCTTCCCCACCGGGTTCTTGTTGGGCGCCGGCCAGGACGCCGTCCCTCCGTCTAGAGGCTCCGGGGCCAGCGTCCTCCTCCGAGCGGGAGCGGATCACCAAGTCCCACGGCAGCAGGAAAGAGGAGCCCGGCAGGAAGCCCGGCTGCTCCAGACCAGTGTGGCAGTTGTAGGACTTTGCTGGTCCCAGTTTGAGTAGAGACCAGCTGGAGAACTTTGGGAGGAGACCTTTGGGACAGGCGGAGTGTGTCATTCCTGGAGACGGAGAAAAACATTTACATGCCTCAATAGCAATGTGAACACACAGCGGCGGCGGCAGTTCTCTTGACTTTATGGGATGAACAGAAACTCGCAGAAGGACACAAAGCGAAGGCCGACAGGCGGTGGTCAGTGAAATTACGTCATCATTTTTTTATGATATTCATTTTTTCACCTCAGTAAAAAAAACTTGCCACTGTTCCCCTAAGCGACTCAACCGTCCTACCTGGCAGGTACTCCACGGTGGACGGCTGGCGGTCCACGAGGCTCGGCCTCTTGGGCTGGACCGGGCCGTCGGACGGATCTGCGTCCGCGTACCCCCAGGCTGTCGGTGGACTGGCCCAGGCTGAGCGCCAGGCTGAGGCTGGCGTCGCCGGGCGTGTGGCTGTGAGCCGCGCTCGCCTCCTTCGGCTGCTCCCCGTCGCCCGACGTCTCTGACGGCGGACGCTGCGCCCGGTCTGAGGCTGGCGCCGGGTCCGGAGTGCTGGGTTGGAAGACCGGGAAGCCGATCCGCTCCAGCTTCCCGCAACATTTCTCCTCCCAGGATCTGAGCACGACAGAAGAGACCAACTTTAACATGCTTTCCTCCTCCAGGTGGAAACAAAACGAGCCAACGGGAAAATACTGAATCAGCTGAATGATTTGACGGGCTGATACCGGTCCAATAGGTTTGACAATAATAAGAAAAATACCTTATTGTTAAAATATCACAGAGAGTTAATTGGTGGAAGAAAGGAAGAAAAAAGATGGATTTGTAAAACAACTGGAAAACCTTTTCCGTTATTACTCATCAAAGCAGGAAAATATTTCCATAAATATGAATTGTTCAAAAATACAATTATTTTATTTCTATGATTTCAGTTCAGTCAAGTTCAATCTCAGAGAACAAAGACATTTTCTCCAAACAGGAAACAGACTCCACTTCCTGTCCGGTCTGTAAGAAGTTGGACTGCAGCGTAGATATCTAGAAATAGATTGAACTGGTCTGCAGCGTAGATATCTAGAAATAGATTGAACTGGTCTGCAGCATAGATCCTGACCTGGTAGAAGTCGTGGTTGGCAGCCTGGATGTCAAACGGATCGTCTCGAGGCGCCTGCTTCCTGCCGCAGTTACAGGCACTGGTGGAGCGCCCCCTGCTGTTGTGGTTCATGATGGGCGGGTTGTGGTCCAGGTCTGGCTTCTCACCTGCAGAAATGACATTAATTTGGGAGGAAAACTGCTGATAGAATTATGGTTAATTGTCAACCATTAGATCAAAATTAATACAATTGATCAACTAATAATGTTCACTTCAACTGTCTTCATCAACAGTGGCACCAGGAGCCGCTAGCTGTCCGCTAGCTGTCCGCTAGCTGTCCGGCGGAGCGTCTGACCTGGCTGAGGCAGCAGGTGGAACTTGTGCACGCAGTGTTGGTCTGTCAGGCTGCGCTCCTCGCACAGCTGGTGGCCGTTGCTCCAGAACTTGTAGCAGTCTTCATGAAGCTGCACCGCATAGCGTTGGAAGGCCACGCCCCTCGCGTGCTGGCTGTACACCCGCAACGCCTGTGCCAGCTGGTTCTTGTGGACCGTGGTGGTGTAGTTGTGAGGGAGGTTGGACTGGTAGGCGCTGTGGGCCAGAGGCAGAGCTTTCTGACACCGGTTTTCTGAGAACTTTGTGTCGGCATCCAGGAAACCATCCAAGACCTTCACCTGGCTTTGCACCTTAGTGGCTAGCTCGGCCAGCTCCTCGTCAGTGTTGATGATCAGGACCTGGTAGAGGCGGGAAGCCAACTGGACCCACTTGGTGAAGGTCGGCAGCTCAAAGTGGGAAGGTTGGGGGTTGCGGCCGACGCTGTCGTCGAAGCCCTTCTTGGTCAGAACCAGCTCGACGTGCTGCCAGAGGAATTCCTTCAGGCTGCAGTCCACCAGCTGGCTTCCATCGGACGCCAGACTCCCTGCTGCTGGGCTGCCGAGCTGACCTACGCTTTTGCTGGTACCTTCTCGGCCCAGTGAGGACCGGGGCGGAGTCCTGATCCGACAAGACGCAGTTGGACCGCAGCTGGCCGAGCAAAGCGCCCACGGGGTCCTGATCTGCTGCCGGGATCACATAGACGAAGGCCTGGTTGGCGGGCACCGTGAACAGACAGTTGCTGCTTTGGTTGGTGACGCGGCTTTTACGGAAGATCCGGTAGATCTGGTCCTCCAGAGCGTGCTGCAGACGCCTCCTCGGGGAATGCTTCTTGGGCTTTTCGGGGTTTCCTCCAGAGTCCGAGCCGTTCCCAGGGACCTTTGGAACAGCAAAGAGAAGAGAACCGGTTACTCTGAGTGCCAGACTGGCCATCGGGAACTCCGGGACTTTCCCTGCTGGCCTAGCCACGGAGGGGCGGGCTAAAGGTCAAGGTCAGCTTGCACTCAAAGCTACAGAATTTAACTTTTGTAAAAATATATTTTTTACATATTTTGTTGAAACTGTCACTATATACCATAAGTTTGCTATGAGATAATCTAAGAAAAAAAACAAGCTCCTGTCTTCCCCCACTGGTGACTAGAAACAACCAATCAGCAGGGAGCTGTCTATCACAAACTTGTGTGGCGCTGCTCATCTCAGTTTTCCCTTCCCTTTTGCTCTCCGCTGTGCTGCAGCGAGCACAGCCACAATGACGGTGAATAAACACTTTTCCTGTCATGGTAAGCTCTTTCTCCACCATTAGCACATTTAGCAGCACATACACCGTGTTCCAAATTATTATGCAAATTGGATTAAAGTGTCATAAAGATAAATTTTGTTGTGCTATTAAATGTATGGATGGTTTTGTGTGTCTTTGAATCACTATAATTACTTTCAGAGAGCTGCTTGATCACTTTAGCTCAGTCAAAGTAAATCTACTTCAGAAGGATGTTCCACATTATTCATCAGGATTCCAGCAACATGGGAGGAGAAAGAATCTGCTGATGAAACCATCAGAGAGTGTAGAGCCGCAAGACAAGCTATGAAAACGAGATATTGAACACTGAAGCGTTTTCATCGTACTGGGAAGAGATTTGTGGCTGATTGAGAACAAAGATGGTTTACAGATAAAGACTAAAGAGGAAAGTTTCTGTTCAGTTCCTGGGATCAAAAGATCAGCTGCTGAAATGACCTTAAAGCAGCAAACAGTTAATAGCCTCAAGGTGGAGGATCCACAGGGGCCCAACCTGCTACTGGGGCCCCAACCTGCTACTGGGCCCCAACCTGCTACTGGGCCCCAACCTGCTACTGGGGCCCCAACCTGCTACTGGGCCCCCAACCTGCTACTGGGCCCCCAACTTGCTACTGGCCCCTAATCTGCTACTGGGGCCCCAACCTGCTACTGGGCCCCCAACCTGCTACTGGGGCCCCAACCTGCTACTGGCCCCCAACCTGCTACTGGGGCCCCAACCTGCTACTGGGCCCCCAACCTGCTACTGGGGCCCCAACCTGCTACTGGACCCCCAACCTGCTACTGGGCCCCCAACCTGCTACTGGGCCCCCAACTTGCTACTGGGCCCCCAACCTGCTACTGGGCCCCCAACCTGCTACTGGGCCCCCAACCTGCTACTGGGGCCCCAACCTGCTACTGGGCCCCAACCTGCTACTGGGGCCCCAACCTGCTACTGGGCCCCAACCTGCTACTGGGGCCCCAACCTGCTACTGGGCCCCAACCTGCTACTGGGCCCCCAACCTGCTACTGGGCCCCAACCTGCTACTGAACCCCCAACCTGCTACTGGGCCCCAACCTGCTACTGGGCCCCCAACCTGCTACTGGACTCCCAACCTGCTACTGAACCCCCAACCTGCTACTGGGCCCCCAACCTGCTACTGGGCCCCAACCTGCTACTGAACCCCCAACCTGCTACTGAACCCCCAACCTGCTACTGGGCCCCCAACCTGCTACTGGACCCCAACCTGCTACTGAACCCCCAACCTGCTACTGGGCCCCCAACCTGCTACTGGGCCCAACCTGCTACTGAACCCCCAACCTGCTACTGAACCCCCAACCTGCTACTGGGCCCCCAACCTGCTACTGGGCCCCCAACCTGCTACTGGGCCCCAACCTGCTACTGAACCCCCAACCTGCTACTGAACCCCCAACCTGCTACTGGACCCCAACCTGCTACTGGACCCCAACCTGCTACTGAACCCCCAACCTGCTACTGGGCCCCCAACCTGCTACTGGGCCCCAACCTGCTACTGAACCCCCAACCTGCTACTGGGCCCCCAACCTGCTACTGGGCCCCAACCTGCTACTGGACCCCCAACCTGCTACTGGGCCCCAACCTGCTACTGGGCCCCCAACCTGCTACTGGGCCCCAACCTGCTACTGGACCCCCAACCTGCTACTGGGGCCCCAACCTGCTACTGGCCCCCAACCTGCAACTGGGCCCCAACCTGGTACTGGACCCCCAACCTGCTACTGAACCCCCAACCTGCTACTGGGCCCCCAACCTGCTACTGGGCCCCCAACCTGCTACTGGGCCCCCAACCTGCTACTGGGCCCCAACCTGCTACTGGGGCCCCAACTTGCTACTGGGCCCCCAACCTGCTACTGGGCCCCAACCTGCTACTGGGCCCC
This sequence comes from Poeciliopsis prolifica, assembly GCF_027474105.1. Taxonomy (NCBI): domain Eukaryota; kingdom Metazoa; phylum Chordata; class Actinopteri; order Cyprinodontiformes; family Poeciliidae; genus Poeciliopsis; species Poeciliopsis prolifica. The sequence goes on along the minus strand of NW_026562408.1, from coordinate 80,406 downwards.
TAACCTGCTACTGGGCCCCCAACCTGCTACTGGACCCCTAACTTGCTATTTGGCCCCCAAGCTGCTCACAAGCAGACCCAGTGGCATTGGGCCCAGCTGGGTATGAAGATCATTTTCAGACTTGTTCACTGATGACGGCTGTCCAGCCCTGGATGGTCCAGATGGACGCAGTCGTGGACGGTGCTGGACGGACATCATGTCCCAACACTGCTGTGATGTCAGCAAGGAGGAGGTGGAGTCATGCTGTGGGCCCAAATCAAGGGGAGAGAGAGAGGTTGAGAGAGAGAGAGAGAGAGAGAGAGAGAGAGAGAGAGAGAGAGAGAGAGAGCTGGTCGGCCCCTTCAGAGACCTGAAGGTGTGAAAATGACCTCAGCAAAGAATCTGGACTTTCTGATTGATCACTTTCTGTCTCGGTCCAAAAAGAGCCGAAGCTTCAGCAGCAAAACCATCTTCATGCAGGACGATGCAGCATCTGCTGCAAGGACTAACTCTGTGTCTCTGGCTGCTATGGGCAGAAAGGAGAGAAACTCGTGGTGTGTCACCATCCTCCTCTGACCTCTGACCCTGTTGGGAACCTCTGGAGATCTGAGGGTTTAATGCAGGTCATATCAAGCAGCAGCTCTGGAAGGTTTTCTGACATCCTGCAGAGAAATTCAAGCAGAAACTTTCCACAAACTCACCAGTTCAATGGATGAAGAATTGAGCAGTGAAACCAGAGAAGGTCCAATATTAACATGTAACTCGTCTGTTAAGATGTTTTAGTACATGTGACCATTAATGCTGCACATTCACAGAATGACTGTTTGCAGATCTTCATAATCCATAAAATGTTTAGAAAATCTGCTGTCATAATAATCTGGAAGTGAGCATTTTGAGTTTTTATTTTTGAAGAAATTCTGTTCTGATGGGAGCGTTGATCAGAAACATTTGATTTATACTGACTTGCATTTGCCATCTAAGAAAATCTGAGAAAATATCACTTTCCTAATCATTTGCAACATGGTGTAGATAAGTTGACTGGCAGCTCAGACCTTCAGGCTCGCATTGATCTGGAAGACGAACAGCAGCCGCGGAGGACACGGCCTGCAGTTCAGCTTCCACTCCTTGGACACCGCGCAGTCCTTGATGGCGGCCCGGATCAGGGGCAGGACCTTCTGCCGCAGGGCGTCCAGGCCCCGGAACAGCCGGTCGTAGGTCACATCGAAGGTCTGGCTGGGGTGGACCAGCAGCAGGACGTGGCACACGGAGAACATGTAGAGCAGGTGCAGGCAGTGCTGGCGCTCCAGGCCCTTCCACACGTCGTGGGCGTCGGCGTGGCTGATCCCGGCGCTCAGGGACCGACAGGCCCGCAGCAGCTGCCGGCTGTCGCAGACGGAGGACAGCAGCAGGTACAGGACTCGGTTCTCCTGGTCGTAGAGAGCCTGGACGTAGCTGTCCGACGAGTCGCCCTCCTCCGACCCGAACAGAGAGAAGATGTGTTTGTCCGCCAGCGTGTTGATGAGCGTCTCCTTCAGAGCCCCGGTCTGGGCGCCGCTCTTTCCGAACACACCGACCACACACAGCCCGGCCTCCCGGTGAGAAGCGTCCCCCGGCGGCTCCGCCCGAAGCAGAGCCCCGAGGTCCACCGGAGGAGCCATGTTCGCCTCCTTCATGACGGAGAACCGGGGAATGAAAACAGAGACGGAACGGTTTCCCTGCTCACTTCCGGTTCCGTTCTCTTTAAGGACCGGGTGGAAACCACGGTCCTGGGTTTATTTAAATTAACAACCCCGTTTGGGAAAAATGTCACTCAGGATGTAATTAAACCTATAAATAAAGCTAATTCTAACCACATGTGGAAGGATAAAACACAATAAGACCAATTTTTTACTCATCAAAAAACAGGATTCAACTCATTTTTACACCTTTTTGACTTTGAAGTAAAGATAATTTTTCTAATATAAACAGTTCAACAAAGTCTGAGAATTTATCCTCACAAACGTCAAGATAAACAAATGAAATCAAATCAATGACTTATGGTGTAAAATGCTTACAGAACGAATAGTTAAGCGTTGGCTAATATATCCCAACTCCTGATGTCCATTGGAATACACATTCTAATCTAGAAAATAACTTCAAATACTATCACTGGAAATACTTAAAGTAAACCGACAGCCAGTTTATTACGGTATCATGAACTTGTATTGATATTCTTGCTTGAAAACAGACTCAACCTGTTCTCTAGGTTGTCTTGTCTGAAGTCTGAATCTCACGTCAAGATTTAGAGCTTCAGTCAATAAAAAACTAGTTTGTAACAAGAACCATTCCAATTTAATAAATACAGTTGTTTGGACAGAGGAGCTGTTTGACACAAACCAAAAGGAATAACTAAGCCTCCATAACAACCTTAAAGATGTCCTTTTCATGGCAGTTTGCTGTTTTGGAGGAAATTCTATTACAGCTTGTCTTTTAATACTGAGAACCTCATTAAATCTCAAAACTTGTTTATTTGTTTACTTTTTATTCTTTGGCATTTAAACACGCAGAGCCCTTTGGTCAACAGTTTTTTTTTTTTTTTTTGATGTACTAATGAATATATTTCTTTTGACATTTACTTTCCCAAAGAAGTCCATCTACCTCCCTCATCATTTAAAGAAATAGTACAAACTACATGTGCCATTATGTGCATCACTGTTAGTGCTGCAGCCTTACAAAAGGAAAATAATATTTATGTCGCACCTTTCACAGGTCAGAGAACCACAAGTTGCTTTAACATACAAACAAAGATTAAAAACAGATGATAAAAGCATAAAAAACTGATGAAAACAATACATCAAAGGTCAAACATTTTCTCATTATCACCACAGGTTCGTCTACTGGCCATCACTCCATTCACCCAGACTAATAAATTGGTACAAATTCATCTTTTAAGCTATCACTGGAAAAACCAAATCCTTCCTCCTGTTGCCTCACTCATCCATTTTTTCAGCAATACCTGCATTTCACATTCTAATAAATGAATCACATCAGTGGACGAATCATCATTTCATTTTGTTGCACCCATTATTGAAACAACTTGCAAGAAACACTGAAGCTCAGAAGATAAACACCAATATAAATTTTGATCAACTCAGAGAAAAACTCTTCACTTATCCTGTGTTGCAGTTTGTTTAGTCCAGGGATGCTCAAGTCCTCCAGAGCTGCTAACCCCTGACTCCTGACCTCTAACCTTAGCCCAGGCCCATGAGAGCCAGTCCTGATCTGTTGGAGTAAAGATGTATCTAAAGGTTGCAGGATGGCTCTGGAGGACTGGATTGAGAACCCTGGTTTGGTCAATATAAATTTGGTTATATTTTTATTTTTGTTCTATGATTTTCTTCTATTTTCTGCTGTATGAAGTTTTTATATTTCCTGAACAAGTTGTTGTTAAAAAAGAGGATTTGTTCTCAATCAGCTTCTCTAGCTAAATAAAGTTCAAAGTAAATAAGTAAAAGGAAGCATAAAACCTATTATAATTCAGTCTTAATGAATGAATTTTAGCTGGAAGATCTCTGACTGCAAGCTGAGCTGAGCGGCTCCAAGTCCGAGAGGTCGGCGCTCTGAACGTAAATACTGACATTTTAAAATTCATTTTAAAATGTGCTGGCAGCCAGTGAAAATAGACTGAAATAGAATAAAGTGCTGCCGCTTTTTGTGTTTGGTAAAACGCCCTGCATCCGTCAGGAAGCAAATCGACCAACTCTGTTTCTCTGCTGACCGTCTGATGCACTGATTGTATGAGCTTGGTGCTGCAGCTGAGCTTGGTGCTGCAGCTGAGCTTGGTGCTGCAGCTGAGCTTGGTGCTGCAGCTGAGCTTGGTGCTGCAGGACCTTTGGTGCTGCGTTCAGGATGAGACTTTTCTGGGATAAAGTTAGAAGAGGGGAAATGGTTGCTGTGGCGCGATCCGTCTCGCTCTCTCGGGAATCTGATATCCAGGACATGTGGAGGGAAACGTGCTGGAGGCAGAACGCCTGTCCTGGAAAGGAAGCAGCGTCTCCTCTGAGCTGCAGGTGATCTCTGGACAAACTTTCTGCCCCTCAAATGATCTGCTTTCACTTTATTCAGTTACAAATTACAAAATGTAACTTATCCCAAAGTGAAATTAAATGTTCTTCCAACTCACATCATCCAAGCACCTTTTGAGTCGTTGTGGGTACGAAGGATCTCCAGTAGCAGTCAACCTCGCAACAAATCTGAGAACGCCTCTGACTGAAGACTGCAGCTGTTTGTGAGATGCTAACAGCTCAATATCTGAGCAGAAGAGACGATTTTCTTTTGTAATGTCAAGCTCTGCTAATCCACCTCAATTGTTTTTGCTGCAGCTCTTAAATCTTTTCTGGCCGTTTTGTTAAATGCAGAGAGACGTAGTCGCACATCTGATCCCTGAAGATCTGCTGAGCTTCTGAGATGCTGATCAACCAATTAGCTGTTCTCACCTGTAAAAACAAACTCCTGTTGTCACGGTTACCCATCATAACTGTACAGCGTCCATAACCAGCGGGAAAAATAAAAAATGATGAAAAGTTTCAAAAAGAATGAATGAAAACTGAAATAGAAACTTATTCTAACAAACACAACAAATATTAACATGAAACAATCTTAACCATTGTTTATTTTGATTTATTTATCCAATTAGGGATCATCACAAATACATATTCTAGAGTTGAAGCAGCGTCTGTCCTCTGGAGGCTTTTAAAGGACAAGAAAATGAAGAAAATAATCAAAATGTACAGAAAACATGATATAACTGTGTAGCACAGAAACTGACCTTTTAAAGAACAATGTAAATTATAGGATCAGGGTGTGATGGCTGTTTGACCTCTGACCTTTTCTCTTATTTAAGGTCAGCTGACGTCATGTGATCCACTAACGGTTTTAGCTCCACATTCACTCTCCTCCCTCTGAGGGATTAGCGTCGCTAACAAGCGACAGGCTGAAGCCGCCAGAGAAAAGAAAAGAGAATTTCATCTAAAAACAGGAAGATCTTCAGATCAGGCTGACCTCTGACCTCTGGTCTGAACCAGAAAGATGGGATTCTATTCAATTGGTCAAAATCCAAATCAATACCCAAACATTTACTGATGTAAGTCAGTAATATTGTTATGAAAATAATCTCATAACTGTTTCAAGAAGCCGTCTGAGATTTATTTAGCAGAAATGAAATTATTTGCAAATCTGAAGAAAAAGTCTGAATTGTTTGTGTTCTTGCCATTGACAGGAATTTCAATATTGTTTTTTTTTTTCTTGCTTTTGGAAAGCTAAATGAATAGATTCTGAGGAAAACGTCAGAATCCTGCAGGTTTTCTCCTCTGACGGTGAAGCTAAAATGATTCAAGCCCTAAACTCAGAGAGAGATTGCTGATTTGCCTCGGTTTGGTTTCAAGGTCATGCTCTTCCTCCTTCGTGATGGCATGTCGACTAAAAAGCTCTCGGACGTCAAAGCGAGCGGCGCTGGCTGCGTGCGCGTTCTTCCCTCTGACGTCACCGCCTCCTGATCAGCCGAAATCCCTGATAACGCGGCGCGCGCGCTCTCCGCTCGGCTCTGAATGGGGGCTCGGTCCAGCGGTGACAGCTCGTCCAGTCTAATCCACGGTCCGCCGCTCCGACACCACCGGCCGTCCTCGGGCCCCGCTCCTCCGGTTCTACGCAGGTATTCAGGTGAGGCGGACGGACGGATGGCCAGCAGGAGGCGCAGGCGGTTCGGTTCTCACTCTGCTCCCTTTTCACACAAGTTGCCGCTTTGTGTCCGTCTCTGCCCAGGAATGAGAAATGATGGCCGGCTCTGCAGCAGAGGAGAAAACCTTCCGCCGGTTCCTGGAGCTGTTTGTCCGGGAGATGAGGCTGCCTCTGCAGGAGGGCGACCCGGTGCCGATGCGCCCTTGTCGGACCTGGTGACGGAGGACGAGGTGGAGGGGGAATGCCTGGACCTGTGCCTGCAGCACCTCTACAAAATAGTTAAGAGACTTTACTTTGTGTCCTGGCATGCGCGCGTTTCCGTGTTCAGGCTTTCATCGGGTTGTTGGTTGTTTTATTCCAAACTGGGTTCTTGTGGTTCTGACGCCTTCGTGCTGCCTGGACGGGATGCAGGGTGTGTCTACTCCAAGTTCAGACAAGAGTCTCTGCGGAGACGCTGTGGGGAATGAAATTGAGCCAAAAGCAGAAGTTCATTCCCGCTTTGCCCTCCGCGAGTTGCGCGTCACTTTGCGCATCTGAAGCGTTTATTCGCTCATTTCTGCGCCGTTTTGCTGCTTTGGCTCCGTGCGGTGGAAGCTGGAGGTCCACAAAGGTGAACCCCTGCTTTTGCGTAACAGCGCAGCGTCACGGTGGCGTGGGAGGGGGAGGAAGCCATGCTGCTGAGCGCGTCTCCACTCGGGCTAAAAATAACCTCGGTTCTGTTAGTGCAGCGATCGGTACTAAAATCCCGCGCAGCGCGCAGCAAGAGCGGGACGGACCCCAGGTTCCGGTCCTCCTGGTTCCGACCCTCCAGCGAAACCCGCTGCAGAGTTCGGAGTGTTGGGTTTAACCCGGCAGCAGCTCGGATCTTCAACCGGAACCAGGAAAACTGGCGGAGCCGCTTGGCCCGGTTTAGAACCCAAAATAGGAGCAGAAACTGGGCAGGAAGAGATGGGGCAGGTAGAGATGGGGGAGGTTGGGGGGCAGGAAGAGATGGGGGGCAGGAAGAGATGGGGGGCAGGAAGAGATGGGGGGCAGGAAGAGATGGGGGGCAGGAAGAGATGGGGGGCAGGAGAGATGGGGGGCAGGAAGAGATGGGGGGCAGGTAGAGATGGGGGGCAGGAAGAGATGGGGCAGGTAGAGATGGGGGCAGGAGAGATGGGCAGGTAGAGATGGGGGCAGAAGGGGCAGGAAGAGATGGGGGCAGGAAGAGATGGGGGCAGGAAGAGGGGCAGGAAGAGATGGGGCAGGAAGAGATGGGGGGCAGGAGAGATGGGGGGCAGGAAGAGATGGGGCAGGAAGAGATGGGGGGCAGGTAGAGATGGGGCAGGAAGAGATGGGGGGCAGGTAGAGGGGCAGGTAGAGATGAGGGGCAGGTAGAGATGGGGGGCAGGAAGAGATGGGGCAGGAAGAGATGAGGGGCAGGAAGAGGGGCAGGAAGAGATGGGGGCAGGAAGAGATGAGGGGCAGGAAGAGATGGGGGGCAGGAAGAGATGGGGCAGGAAGAGATGGGGGGCAGGAAGATGGGGCAGGAAGAGATGGGGGCAGGAGAGGGGGCAGGTAGAGATGAGGGGCAGGAGAGATGGGGGGCAGGAAGAGATGGGGCAGGAAGAGATGGGGCAGGAAGAGATGGGGCAGGAAGAGATGGGGCAGGAAGAGATGAGGGGCAGGAAGAGATGGGGGGCAGGAAGAGATGAGGGGCGGAAGAGATGAGGGGCAGGAAGAGATGGGGCAGGAAGAGATGGGGGCAGGAAGAGATGGGGCGAAGAGATGGGCAGGAAGAGATGAGGGGGCAGGTAGAGATGAGGGCAGGAAGAGATGGGGGCAGGTAGAGATGGGGGGCAGGAAGAGATGAGGGGCAGGTAGAGATGGGGCAGGAAGAGATGGGGCAGGAAGAGATGGGGGCAGGAAGAGATGGGGGCAGGAAGAGATGAGGGGCAGGAGAGATGAGGGCAGGTAAGATGGGCAGGAGATGGGGGGCAGAAGAGGGGCAGGTAGAGATGAGGGGCAGGTAGAGATGAGGGGCAGGTAGAGATGAGGGGCAGGTAGAGATGGGGGGCAGGAAGAGATGGGGGGCAGGAAGAGGGGCAGGTAGAGATGAGGGGCAGGTAGAGATGGGGGGCAGGAAGAGATGGGGGCAGGAAGAGATGGGGGGCAGGAAGAGGGGCAGGTAGAGAAGAGGGCAGGTAGAGATGAGGGGCAGGTAGAGATGAGGGGCAGGTAGAGATGGGGGGCAGGAAGAGATGGGGGGCAGGAAGAGGGGCAGGTAGAGATGAGGGCAGGAAGAGATGAGGGCAGGAAGAGATGAGGGGCGGAAGATGAGGGGCAGGAAGAGATGAGGGGCAGGTAAAGATGGGGCAGGAAGAGATGGGGGGCACGAAGAGGGGGCAGGTAGAGAAGAGGGGCAGGTAGAGAGAGGGGCAGGTAGAGATGGGGCAGGAAGAGATGAGGGGCAGGTAGAGATGGGGGGCAGGAAGAGATGGGGGGCAGGTAGAGATGAGGGGCAGGAAGAGATGGGGGGCAGGAAGAGATGGGGGGCAGGTAGAGATGAGGGGCAGGTAGAGATGGGGGGCAGGTGCTGCACAAACCTCCAGCTGGAGTCTGAACTGTTTCATTTTGCAACTGCGGCTGAAATGATTCATCCTGATTAATTGATTATTGACGTTTTCTATGGATCATCAACTGGAGGATTCAGATTGAAAATATCCATTTTCTTAAAGAACAAGACAATCAGAGCACAGCTCTACAAAATATATTCACATTTTACATTTACGATCAAAAACGTTTGTAAATGTTAATTCTGTAAAAATAATCTGCTACTAAGCATCTTTCCAGTTATTAATTGGTTAATGATAGAAAAAAGAATGAATTCATTCCAAAAACAGAAAACAAATAAAGTGTTGGAATGAAAATAATTTGCAGAAAAATCAGTTAGTGAAATAATCATTAGCTGCAAATACAAACATCAGTTTATTTTAATGAGGCTTTTTGATAGACCAGCAATGCATGCAGGGTTTTTCAAATATCTGAAAAGTGTGGCAGGCATTTAATTTCTGCTTGTCTGAGTTCATCTGTAGCATAAACTTGGAAATTTATTTGGATTGAAAAAGTTTTTTTTTTTTACCAGCTTTTCTCAGTCTGAGGGAATCGGCCGATATCATGTGAAATTGGTTTTATTTATCTCCTCTAGATCTAAAAATCGTCCCTTTCCCTTTTGCTCCAACACATAAATCAACATTTCTAATAACTTTTCTGCCAAAAAAGTAATAAAATGAAAACTGAATCTGTAGTTTTGCTTTTTAAATATTGACCTGAAAATTGTAATTTGTTCACTGCAAGTTTCCACGTCTGAAGATGAACATTTCCAGCTCAGATTGTCAATTTCCAATCTGACATTCTGAACCAGATTTCTGTCTGGATTTGATCCGAGCCGTTTTTATTTCGCTCTGGGTCAAGAGAAGAATCCACAGCTTGTTTCATCCAAATAATGAAAACCAGCAGCAGAGTCGGCGGGGCGGTAAAAACATTGACTGGATGCTACATGACAAGATCATCTTTCATAATATACTACTTTAAACAACACATTATTATATTTGAACTTTTTTGTGTCATCTATATTAAATGCATGAATATTCAGAAATGAGTTTTTGTCTCTCATTATCACACTTAGCCCTAAAAATTAACTGTTCTAATTGGCATTAAGTCTTTTCCTACTGTGTTACATTTGCTCTGCTTCCCACTTCCTTTTTTCTGCTTCCCACTTCCTGTTTTCTGCTTCCCACTTCCTGTTTTCTGCTTCCCACTTCCTGTTTTCTGCTTCCCACTTCCTGTTTTCTGCTTCCCACTTCCTGTTTTCTGCTTCCCACTTCCTGTTTTCTGCTTCCTGTTTCTTGCTTCCCACTTCCTGTTTTCTGCTTCCTGCTTCCTGTTTTCTGCTTCCTGCTTCCTGTTTTCTGCTTCCTGTTTCTTGCTTCCCACTTCCTGTTTTCTGCTTCCTGTTTCTTGCTTCCCACTTCCTGTTTTCTGCTTCCTGCTTCCTGTTTTCTGCTTCCTGCTTCCTGTTTTCTGCTTCCTGCTGTATCCTATATCAGTGACATGCGGTCAGAGGAGGCAAAGCCTCATCATAGAAAAATATCTAATCGTTTATATTGCCATGTTCACATTGTACTAAAAGTACCTATTTTTCATTTAGCTCAATTAATTCTGATGATTTTTTTTTTCTTCAAAATCACTGCATTTTCGCATTGTCCCATTTAAATACTCAGAGCGCAGCAGGTGAGGCAGCAGGTGAGGCAGCAGGTGAGGCAGCAGGTGAGGCAGCAGGAAGCCGAGCCTCACCTGGATTGATCAACTTCTCACTAACCGTTTCTATGGAAGCAGCTCTTCCTGTTTCTATGCCATTCATATGGCACTGATCTCCAGCCATTTGGTCATCTGGAAGAGATGACCAACCGCTCTGTACAATGGCTGCTGGAAGTTAAGAGTTTCCTTGTTGACTTGCTGCATTCTGGTTGACTGTGCAGGAAGCTCCACTGATGCTCTTCAAAGATGTATGCTTGCATAAATGTGCATCTGAGCTTAAATGAGTTGGGGGCATGGTTAGCAGCAGCTTGTTTGGATTTAAAGTGACAGACACCGTAAAACATCTCAAGCTGAAATCTGATTATCTTAGAATAATTTGGTGTGTAAAATATGGTGAACATGTTTTATGTAACCATCTATCATGACCTCTCACAGGAAGCAGAACAGATCACCGTTAAAGAAATAAAAGATTTTATTTGAATAATTCCTTCTGTGAAATGACTTGAACTCAGTCGAAATAAACAGACTGGAAAACAAGATGGCAGTTCTTGGCTAGTGTCACTCTGGAAACCCAAGAAGTTCATTAGCAAAAAAAAAAAAAATCAGATCTGACTAAATGAAGCGTCAAAGTACAGAAAATTTGAATAATCAATAAAAGGATTTATGTGTTATTTATAGCCAGACAGAAACAAACAGAAACTAAATCCAGGAGACAAACTCAGCACTGAGCCAAGAATACTTTCTATGGAAATGAAGGGGGAACACAAGAAACGCTTTGGAGTTTTAACCAATCGATATTTTATCCATCAAACTCTATTTTCAATCTGTAATCTGAAGGTCTGAGCCGCCTGCTGCCTCCGTGTTTATTTTGCTCAGTTTTAAGGAACGTGGATCAGATTTCAGGCTCCATTCAGAGCTAATGTATCACTTAAGCTACCATTAGCATCGGCCATTAGCATCAGCTGCAGCCACTTAGAGCTGAACTGGCAGTGAAAACGCAAAGCCGACAGCGTTTCCTTTGTCTCCACACTTCCTTCACAGTGGCAGCAGTTGTCACAGTAACAACCAGACTTGGGTAATAATGACCCGCCTGGATCCAGCAGAAGGCTGAACGCGTTTCAGTCGAGCAGAAAGGTGTAGGTGGCTTTTTATAACAGTGATCAGACAAAACCAGAGCAGATCAGCTGCATAGTCATGCTGTGTTTTCAGCCACTTATTTACCCGACTAGAGGAACATTTTGTGAGGCTTTGACTGTTTGGTGCTGTTATAATTTAATGAAGAGGTAAATTCCTTCACTAAGCAAAACATATTTACAGCTTTTGTTGTGTTCACTGATGAAATAGCTGCATTTGTTCATGAAAACCTGTTATTTTATGTTAATATAGCACTCAGTTTGATATGGCAAAATCAAAATAAAAACCATCATGTTGATTGCTGTAAAGTAATAGTTGAGGGTGTCGATCATTGATTTGGTCATGAACACTGGCTGGTTTGAACATGTTGTTGTTTTGAGGCGAATGCTTCCTGTCCATCGTTACATCCTGAAGTTATTCCTGTCAACTGGCTCCAAGCCTGAGGAAGTCCTGAATACAGAACATCCACTGCATCAAAGCGATTCCACAATGATCGTCCACTACACTCAATTCAAACCAAAATGAGAACATGTCACATTGTCCAGGGATTCAACCTGCAGAAAACCTGCTGAGCCCAGTGGTAGGGGGCGCTACAGCAGTCCACCAGCTGCTCAACATTCACTTACAAAAAGTCACAAACAGCCATTGTAATTGGGAAATAAGAGAATGTGAGGCGAGATGGCAGGGTCGGCACAATTGGTTCAATTTTAACAACAACTAACCATAACCAACTACAACTAACCATAACCAACTAGAACCAACTACAACTAACCATAACCAACTACAACCAACTACAACTAACCATAACCAACTAGAACCAACTACAACTAACCATAGCCAAATATGATGTGTGAAAGTGTGTGTGTGTGTGTGTGTGTGCATGTGTGTGTGTGTGGGTGTGTGTGTGTGTGTGTGTGTGTGCATGTGTGTGTGCGTGTGCATGTGTGTGTGTGTGTGTGTGTGCATGTGTGTGTGTGTGTGTGCATGTGTGTGTGTGTGTGTGTGTGTGTGCATGTGTGTGTGCATGTGTGTGTGTATGTGTGTGTGTGCATGTGTGTGTGTGTGTGTGGGCTTCCTGTCTGCTGTGCTGCTAGTCAGAGGCAGCTGCTCTGGTGATTCATTCCAGTGTCATTAGTTTGTCTCTGGTTGAACATCTAATAATAGACGAGAGCAAGAAGAAGAGATTCCCCATTTGTGTGTGTGTGTGTGTGTGTGTGTGTGTGCCGGTGTGTGTGTTTGAGTGTGTGTGCCGGTGTGTGTGTTTGAGTGTGTGTGTGCCGGTGTGTGTGTTTGAGTGAGTGTGTGCCGGTGTGTGTGTTTGAGTGTGTGTGCCGGTGTGTGTGTTTGAGTGTGTGTGTGCCGGTGTGTGTGTTTGAGTGTGTGTGTGCCGGTGTGTGTGTTTGAGTGAGTGTGTGCCGGTGTGTGTGTTTGAGTGTGTGTGCCGGTGTGTGTTTGAGTGTGTGTGTGCCGGTGTGTGTGTTTGAGTGTGTGTGCCGGTGTGTGAGTTTGAGTGTGTGTGCCGGTGTGTGTGTTTGAGTGTGTGTGTGCCGGTGTGTGTGTTTGAGTGTGTGTGCCGGTGTGTGTGTTTGAGTGTGTGTGTGCCGGTGTGTGTGTTTGAGTGTGTGTGTGTGCCGGTGTGTGTGTTTGAGTGTGTGTGCCGGTGTGTGTGTTTGAGTGTGTGTGCCGGTGTGTGTGTTTGAGTGTGTGCCGGTGTGTGTGTTTGAGTGTGTGTGTGCCGGTGTGTGTGTTTGAGTGTGTGTGTGTGCCGGTGTGTGTGTTTGAGTGCATGTAGGGGCGGTTGAAACAGTTGGTGTGTTGGGAATCTGGAGGTGTGTGTATGTTAAAACCAGCTGGAAGAAACATCTGAGAAATTTGCAGTTACTGTATGTTTGTGTGATTTTTTTTTTTTTATTATGTACAAGGAACCATAATTTTTTCCCTCTCAGTTTGGAAATAAGTGAAATAAATTTGACTTGAATTAAGTCTCAAAACTTATTGAGGCACAAACAGAAAAAATACAAAAATAAGAATATTAATTAGTCAATACAATTTATTTATTTAATGCAATTAGCAAATATAGAGTAATCTATTATTCGATAGAAGCAAAGTGCTCTATGTGAGCACTAAGGTGGCTACGACTTTAGCCACGTTAGCAGCTAACTGCTAGCTGTACTATTTCCTTTGCATTTCTAATTTAAAATTTTGTGGCCCACAACAGTTTCTAATGTTTCTATAATTTTAATGTTTTGTGCAATAGTTCTGGTCTGCCTGGTGAAAACGGCAAATGTTGCTAAAATTGTCAAACTGTTTTCATTTCCTCCTGATTCACTTCTGTTGAGTTTGTTTCTGGAGAGCCAACATGTAGCAAATATTCATATAATCAAGTCCAATTCATAGCCAGTTATGAAGAATCCAGTTCAGTTCAGTCAAAGTGAATTGAGGTCAAGTTTCCTGGAGGAAACTCAAAACAAACAGGTTGACTTGGAAAAGAAAAACACAAGCTGGTAGTAGCAAAAGAAAACAGAGAACTGAAGTTAGCAACAATAAATTAATCAGTTTTCTCAGGGAAATTTGCTAACACTGAACCAGGAATACTTTCTATGGGAAACGAAAAGAAACACTGACCAAGTTGAGCTGGGAGAACTTTCTATGGAAAGAAAAACAACTTAGGATGAATTTATTCCTTATCATCTATTCTTTATTCCTTTTTTTAGATCAAATTCAAAGCTCAAGGAAAGGAAAGAAATGAGGAGTTTAGTGTGTAAAATGCGAATTATATGTTTTATTTGGAGCTGCGAATGAATTTCTTTTCTCTGGTGACAAAACAACAAACGGGCTTTAGCTCATCAATCATCATTTAATTTGTTTAAAAGGTTGAGATTGAATCCCGTTCTGGTTTCGATTTGACTGGATCCAGTTTGGATCTGGTTCGGTTCTGTCTCTGTCAGCTCTGAGGATAAGATCTGGTTTTGCTGACTCAGCAGTTTGAACCAAGGGAACAGTCCAAGTTTCTCCAGGATGAAGTTAGTGACCATCAGCAGTCGGTGCATATAGGGCTGCACTATTATCTCATTGATTAGTCTATTGATTATTTGGATGATTAAATGATTAATCAGATGTTTCATTGAACAGTTTAGTCATGTTTGGAACAATATTAGACAGCAATTAGATGCAAATAAAGAAAAAATGTAATTTATTTTAAAAATAATAAACCAGATTACAGCTTTCAGGCCTCATCGCGGCATTACGGGGTCAAATCCTGACCTTCTGATCTTTGCCCCATATCTGCTAGAGCCCATCAAATCCTGAAAAGAAAATAAACATTTTATTGCCTAAATGCATCTAATTGTTGAGTTTTCATCTAAAATACAAAATGTACACATTGTTCAGTTTTGGCTTCATAACACTGAATGTGTTTTTTTTTTCAGTAATTGGCCTTTTTTGAGTCGGCTTCAGTTAACCATGAAATTATCTCTGAATTAGTGATTATTATAATAATAATAACCACACACACACACACACACACACAGACACACACACACACCCAGAGACACACACACACACACACACACACACACACCCAGAGACAGACACACACCCACACACACCACACACACACACCCAGAGACAGACACACACCCACACACACCCAGACACACACACACACACACACACACACACCACACACACACACACACACACACACCCACACACACACACACACACACCCTTGTGCGCAGTCAGAGGAGTGTGTGCTGATGAGTTTGATGCTTTACTAGATTAATTTCCCACTTTTATTTCTTTGTTTTTCTGCACAAAATAGTTTTTCCATTGAAATGTCTGACATGATTCCATCTCCTTCTTTTTTTTATTCTCAAATCTTTTGGTTTACTGTCTGATCGGAGAGTAAAAACACCGTTTCCCAGAATCCATGCATTAAATCTGAAGACTTAAATTAAAAATGTGCAACATGAAGCGAGAACTTTTCGAAAAGCTAAAAGCTTTTCCAGCCACATTTGCTCTGGCGGCATCATGCGTCACTTTCAGCATCATTTGATGTCACAGCGGATATTTGGATTCAGTTAATTTAGCAGCAAGTCTTTATACTGGAACAATTTTTTAGCTATTGATTGATTTATTGATTATTCTGACAATTGATCTGATAAAAAAACTGCACCGAAGTCTCTGAATATGATTAAAACGCAGATAATTTTCAAATGTTTGTTTTAAAGGTTTTGAAGTTGCAGCATCTTTCCTGGATCATTTGAAGCAATTTATTCATTATTGGATAGCAAAATGTGCTTAATAGATTTTTATTTTTAATTAATGAATTAATAATTTCAGCTCCAGCTGAGTATTTATTGTTATTGCAACTTGGGCTGAAACGATTCCTCGATTATTGAAATTCCTTGATGAAAATGTATCTGGAAGCTTCCTTAATTGGTTTCATTTAGCGCGCCTGTTCCGGCCGGGTTGTTATTCGCGTTGCACAGCGCTCTCACTTCCGCCTGAGTTGTTGACGAAAGCTAAGTGTTAGCAGCATAACGTCCGATCTTCAAGTTCGATCTGACAAGATGTTATAACATCCGGTTTGATCGTTTTTCGGGGAACAATAAGGGCCCAAATGACGGGAGAGCGGCAGCTTTTCTCCTCCCGGAGCTGCGGCGGGATAACAGGTACAGGTGAGCGGGTGGAGCAAACATGGCGGGTTTGGGTGGAGCAAACATGGCGGGTTAGGGTGGAGCAAACATGGCGGGTTGGGTGGAGCAAACATGGCGGGTTTGGGGGAGCAAACATGGCGGGTTTGGGTGGAGCAAACATGGCGGGTTGGGTGGAGCTGCTTTATGGACGAACCGGAAAATTCACGTCATTATTGGAATAGTGACGTCACATCGCTGGTAGACAATTCTCTGTAATGAACGCAGGGGTCAAAATCTTGTCGCTAACATGAAAACGAAGTTATAAATGTTTGGGAAAGGTCAGAGTTCGAAGCTACGAAGCTGAAGTTGGTTTCCGGTCGAGAAATGGCTAAGGGCGATTCCACCACATTTTTGACTACCTTGCGCATCTTTAAATTTAAAAACTCCAACATTGCGACTCTTCAAACATGGACAAGATGAGTTTAACTAATAGCAGAATATTTTAATCCATGTTTGGGATTTTTGATGGTGATGGCAGAAGATCAGCCATCACCATCTACAATAACTCTGAAGAATTGATTAGTTATACCAACATTTAATTTCCCTTTGGGATTAAGAAAGTGGTTTTGAATTGTAATTGAATTTGAATTAAAAAAAAGTTAAATCAAATAAAAAACTACATGGAACAAGTGTGAACAGTAATCTAAACTTCAGTGATGTTTCACAAATCATGTAAAGGTTCCACGAATCCTAAACATGGATTAAACATATTCTGCTATTAGAGCAGAATAATCTTGTCCAGGTTTGAAGAGTCTAGTTGTTATAGTTTTTAAACTAAAGTCAATTAAAGATGCAGAATGTAGTCAAAAATGAGGTGGAATCGCCCTTTAGCCATTTTTGAAACGTAATCAATTAAAAATTTAATGATGGAACAATGTATTGTTTATTTTATGTTGCATGTCTGTGTTTTTGTGTTTATGATGTAAAGCACTTTGAAATGCCTTGCTGCTGAAATGTGCTATACAAATAAAATTTGATTGATTCGGAAACCAACTTCAGCTTCGTTAAAAAACTGGAGTACAGACATTTTCTCTGAGCGTATTGTGAGCCTGCCTCTTTATTGTTAAATTGAATATAACTTCAGATTCTTGTATAACTTTTCTTCAGGTTAATTTTAGAAAGTGAGCTGTTATTGTTGCAGGCTAATTTTCTGAACTACAGAAAAGTTATTGTTACAGAAGCTCAAATATGAAAAATTGGACTTATGTTGGTTTCCAATAGTAACACTAGTATTATGCCAGATTTACCAATATTTTATTGATCATTTTTTAAAAATCTGATTACTCAATTAATTATAAGAATAACTGGATTACTCTATTAGTTTACAGCAGCCCTAGTTGAAACAAAAACTGAATTACTGACTTTGCAGCAATCGTTTGTTCTTCATAATTGCATTAAGTTATTAATTTACCGGCAGCCATCTTGTATTCTGATTATGTTCAACATTGAACTGATTTAATTGTGTGTGTGTGTTTGTGTGTGTGTCTGTGAATAAAAACACACACTTCATGGCTGATCATGGAAACAGATATTTTCCATATTGAAATCAACGTGAATGAAGGAAAATTCAGGAGAAAATTAGTTCCTGTTTTTTTTTTGTTGTTGTTTGTTTGAAACCAAAAGAGAAAATGAAATGAAAACGATTAACCCTAACCTGTAACAGAATCTAACCTATTCTGGTTATAGGTTATATTATAACAGAATAACAAACCTGTTGAGGGTTAGTTATTCAACAAACCAGATTATTTATTGATAATCTGCTGGTTAGTCAAAAATATTTTGACTAAATGTTGAAAAATGAAAAACTACTTTCAATGAGTCTTTAATCACTAAATGATGCAACATGATCAGAAATGTATCATTTAAATGGAAATAATTATTTTGAAGGTATTTCATACTTAACGAGTTTTTTAATGTGAATTCAAAATGTCAGTTTGTTTCTCACTAATATTATTCATCATAAATCTCCATCATGAGATTTATGATTGATTCACATTGAAAACATTTCACTGGTACATGTGTTGATACTTTCTTAAGACATTCTTGGTAAATTTCACTTTGAATTTTTAAAACCTTGAATTGTAAAAGTGCTGAAATGTGTTTATGGTTTTATTGCAGAGATGAGCGATCATTTGCTTCTCTAAACTAGAAGATGAAATGAAAATAGCATCAGTGTTTTGTAATGTTCAGTTGTTGGCTCAACAAAAGCTTAAATTTGAAATAATTAACATCCAGAACAGCAACATTTGCTACCAGGAGAACAAAAGCTTCAGATTTAGACCAGGAAAATGTTTAGTTTTAGCTTTAATTTCAAAACAAATCCAGATATTGGGATGAAATTCAGGTTTTCACAGATTTATTTACAGTTTATTCTGTTATCTGGAGGGAAATTATTCAGGTTTTGCTGGGTTTGACTGAAAGCAGCGGCTGAGCTCAGAGTTATTTATATGAAGTTCATTTCAGGTGAGTCACATCAACAGGCAAAACTCAGACATTTTGACTCCAAACCAGGGAAACGTTCACAAATTTCCTCCTGTCTGTTCTGCTTCCACACGCGCTCCTTTTTCACTTCTAAGTTTTGGTAATTAAGTCAGAAGACAAAGGGCTATAATAATAACTATAATATTGTAATATTCGGCTTGATTAAAGCGGAACTCACAAAAAACACACAAGGGGGATCTTGTCTCAGGTAAATAGGGTATAAGTGTTACCAGGTTAATTTGATAAAAAACAAATGTTCAACCACTCAATACGAAATTAATAGGTTTTCACCAGAAATTATTTATTCAGAAACCCGAAATTTGAATAGTTAATAAACCTAAATCAACACCAAAACCCACCCAAAATAATCAAGGGTCTGATTCGCCTTGTTCGGGCTGATCCATCAACCACAAAAAAAACATAAAGTACCAATAGTCCTGTTCCTTTTTACATTTTTGTTCATAAAAGAGTCCCATAAACTCCAAATCTAACAACGTCCTGGAAGCGTCGCTCCGTATTAATCTCCGTCTTCAATCCCGAAAGAAAAATTCAAAACGTCAAAAACCCCAAAAAAGATGAGAAAAAAGAAGAGTGGTACCACCCAAAACCCCCAAAAGATAATAAAGTCCAGATCTCACCTGGAGCGTCCCTTTCCCCCCCGGTGGTTTCCTCCATGCACTGGCGTCTCCTTCTGCACCGGGCGGCGTTCCCTCGGTGCAAACTCCGGTCCAGGCTTTCGGGCGCGATCCGCGGCGCTGGGACGAACCTTAATCGATGTTTTATCTTTTTCGTTACTTTTCTTTGGTTTAAACAGACAATAAGGCCAAAACTCCCGCTGCACAGATCGACACATGAGTGTCTTTCTTACTGATTGCGCCGCGTCTTCGGCGCACACGCCCCTTTTTATCTCTGGCCCCAAAACATGATTTACCCAACATCAGTTTTTTAACACTTTGACTTTTTTTTTTTAATAATGAACTCCCCAACTGTTCCACTAGACAGCTTGGAATTTTTAACATTTAATATAGTCACTGAGAAAAACAAAACATAGTGGTTATGTCACAATATTATATCAAGACCACAAATAGTTAAACATGTACATTTTGATAAATAATGACTGTGTGCTGTTAATACCTCAAACTACTTTGCAACACTATTCAATCATCGGAAATTTTGTATTTTTCTTAAGTTGAAACTATTTATAGAGTCAAACATCCCAGCAGGGTGTACAGCAGGAAAACCAGCTGAAAATCAGCGAGGATAGTGCGTAGTGGAATATGGTTTACCATTTACAAGGTTTTTGAAACTTTCCAGACACAAAAACATCAAACTTATTGCTCAAAACATCGCGCGGTTTTGAAGTTCTTCACTTGTTTTTAGAAACAGTTTAGATCCAAATGGAAGGAAAAAAATACAAAATGTTAAGTTTGCAAATCAGTTCCTCTTTATTGTAATATATTGCAAACGTAATTAGTTGAGTAGAAACAAGTCATTTCTTAAATTTGAAAATATGTCCAACATGACATGTTGTTCATCAACATTTTGTTGTAATTTTTTGTTTGTTGTTGTAATAAGTTTTATAAGAAAAATAGAATAAAAACAGATATTGCAATGGCTTTGTTTGTCAAACTTGAAATTTTGTTATCAAGATTTTTAATACTTTCTGTGCTGCCAGTGAAGAGTGTAAATCCTAGTCGGATAACCAAGTTTTAGTTTCCATTGTTTTTCTAAACTAGAGAAAAAATGTCCGACATCGC
This sequence comes from Poeciliopsis prolifica, assembly GCF_027474105.1. NCBI lineage: Eukaryota > Metazoa > Chordata > Actinopteri > Cyprinodontiformes > Poeciliidae > Poeciliopsis > Poeciliopsis prolifica. The sequence continues at coordinate 60,341 of NW_026562408.1, read as the reverse complement.
CTGAGGGTTTCTGAGCTTTTTCCAGACTCTTCGGCATTTCGGGCCATTTGTTCATCTTCCTGCTTTAACTAGGATGTCGCAGGTCAGACGCTCAGCTTCAGCAGCAAGGTAGAGTCGCAGGGATGTATTGAGAGCATCGCGATGGCAGCGATCCAGAGCAGAGATGCAGTCCAGAACCCAAAGTGGATCTGCAGGGACGATTTCCTCTCTTCATAGGAGGAAAAAAATCAGACCATCCAATAAAGTCCCACTTGCACCGTCTAAGAATGAGTGACCTGGTTTCCAGCTGAACTAGTTTCAAACACAATACACACTGCAGCATCAGAGTCACTGTATACAGAATCATGTGTCATGGAAGCTAAAATGCATCGTCCTGAATGCAGTGAAGGTAAAGAACGCCGACATGAACGGGAGGCTGACGGCTCGTTAAATGGAAGTCCTACTTTCCCTGCCGCCTGCCTGCCTGCCTGCCTGCCATCTGTCGCTCCGCTGGCTTTAATCAGAGCAACATCCAGCCGGGAGATCTGCTGTCCCTGGAGAACTTCATCCTCTGAGGCGTCCCCTCTTTCTAGAGCAGCTTGAAAACCTCAGTCACTCTGTGCTTCAACATCTTCATAAAGCATCACTTCACTTTGTTTGTACTTCCATTTCGGTCTCATCTCCTACAAACATCTTTAAGAATACCAGGCCGTTTTTGGGCAGCAACTTATTATTTTGTAAATGAGTTGCTTCAAAAACCTGAAAAAAAAAAAAAAAAAAAACGTCACAAATCAGCAGGCTCTGCCGTTACCTAGCAACCCCAGCCAAGCCCAGCCCGTTACCTAGCAACCCTGGCTGATCATGTCTCCAGCTGGTTAAGGGTTAAGGGTTAGGGGTCAGGGTTAGGGGTTAGGGGTTAGGGGACAGGGTCTGTACAATGGCTGCTGGAAAGGTCAAGAGTTTAGTTGTTGACTTGCTTCATACTGGTTGGTTGTGCAGGAAGCTCCACTAATGCTTTTCAAAGACGCACGGTTGTAGAATTGCGCGTCAGTTTGCAATGCAAGAGCTGAGTGGGCGTGGCCAGCAGCAGCTTGAGGACCTGACCTGCTTTGTACAAACTGGAGAAATGGTTCTTTTTATGATTTTATTTTTGGTGTTTTTATCGTGAAAAGCACTTTGACACGCCTTGTTGCTGAAATATGCGACAAACAAACTTGACTGATTGTGTGAAGCGTTGTCTGATTGGTCAGAAGTTTGCTGCGTTTTGCTCGGTGGAGCAGCTGGTGACTCTGCTGTCCTGCTGCTGGAAGGTCCTGGGTTTGATTCCCGGGACGGAATCTTTCTCTCGCCCTTTGACCCTTGAACCCCACTAAGATGAGCTGGATAATGGACAGAATGATTTCTGACATGATGACAAATTCTCTATATGTTTATGATTCCTCATTAAATAACTAACTTAAAAATGGGATTGGTTAATAATTTCTAACTTCTGGGTGGAAATGTTTACCTTGTATTTCACGGAGGAGGCTGAAGTGAAGGGCGGAGGGGGCCTATAGCGGAGTGGAGGCTGGCTGGGTTTGGGCGGAGGGTGCACCATTAAGATCCACTTCTCAACTCTTCACATTGAAGCCTGACAGTTTTGTTTTCAAGTGTTTTCTTGGTTTACATCTTACATTTTAACTTGGGAGTTCAGCTTTGACTTAATGCTGGGATGATGATGACTTCTGCTATTGGCTCAACGGATATGTACTAGAGGTGTGACGATGGATCTGCCGGCCGCCGAGCGATCGGCTGATTTCTGTGAAAAAGTGTCCGATCGATCAGCGTCTGGTTGCCGATCACCGAATCCGATCGCCTGTATCTGCCGTCTCAGCCTGCAGCTCCTGCCTCCTTCTCGCGGCGCAGCAGCTTTAGCGCTCTGAGTGAACGGGAACGTTTGCGTGTTGCGGCGGAGAACGACCTGGAGGTGAAGCTCTTCACGATGCGTCACAACCAATCTAATGCGATATGAAAAGAACTTGATTGATTTGGCTCCATCGAGGCTCCATGCGGGAACAGGAGACGTCAGTCAGCAGGTTGAGCAGCGCAGCTACCGACACGCAGCGGATCAGCATCACGTCAGAAAGCTAAACAAATAACCCAACCATAATTCAAGGAGCGAGTCGCTGGTTCTGCTGCCGCTGTGGGACCGACGCTACTGCTGGGAATATTTCAGACGGAGCCGCTGCAGACGGTGAACTCTGACCCCGAGAGCTGAGAGCCGCAGCAGGAGCTAAAACGGATTTTAGATGCGTGTTAAAATATGTCTAAATCAGGTCAGTTTATTGCCAGATAACGTCATATCGTTTATACATAAAGCGAAAGATTAACAGCCAATCCAGGCGATGGGCAGAAATCGGCCTCAAGGATCACAGCATCCCATGAATTTAAGAAAAGTTTCAAATGAATTACATGCACATTAATGCACAAGGTAAACATTAAAAGATGGGTTACGTAAAATATGAACAGATGTCACTGTCCACTAGTTATTTTGTAGGTTGTTTGAAATTCTGACTGTTTTCCCATATTTAACAGTTTACTGAAAGTAGCCTGAGCTAGCTGTGATAAAACATTATTACATATTTATAAGGCATGAGATTCTCCATGATTTAGCATTTTTTAATTATTATACATCATACTTTGGAGAATCTGAAGGACACAAACTCTTTGTTTTTAAAAGTCAAACAAGTTTGAATCTGATCAAAATATGTACACTGTAAAAAATAATCAGTCACCACTAAATCTATATTTTAAAAATTCTTGATTCCTTTCTCTCCAACTGTTAAACTTAGCATGTTAATGGTAACATAGCATGTTAACATACTATCACACCAATGCCATCTCAGCATTTTCAAGAAGACATGGTAATGTTAGCATCAATGGTAGCATGCTAATGCTAACTTGATCTTACCAATGGATTTCTGTTGGATTATTTGTACATTTGTACCTTAACTATTGCTTTCTTACGAGATAATTGTTGACTCACGTGTAGTTTATATTTAATGCAGTATAATAAAGGTTGTCTGCAGTTATTGCCGCAGTCAGTGCTTGTAAGATGCAGCACATTGAATGAGTGGAGCAGGTAGGGACAGATTTGTTTCATAATACTTTATGTAAGTGTTTGAAGACAGATGAATTAATTATAATTGACTCTCCTGTGAGTAAGAAAGAGAGTCAGACGATGTTTCAGCTGAAGGCTGCTGTGATTCTGGCTGGCAGTAGAATTGCAACAGTCAACAAAACTATTTACATAAAATTACAATATCAAACTCAAATATCAACTTTAGTCACACACATCTTTCAGCTGTAGATCTGAATGGAGAAATCATTTTTGAAGAAAAATTATTCTCCATTCTTGTGAAAAACAAGGAACATTCAAACTTTTCCGCTGTCCTCCGAACGATTCATGATTGTCATGATTCGGTGCTGTTGGCCCAAACTGGCAGGAAAGACAAGCAGCCAGTGGCAAATCATGCAAATACGGGGAAACATGCAAACTCTGCACAGACTGAGGAGCTTTGCTGCTGAACGAACAAACAGGTTCAAAAAGGTTGGCTGCTGAGAATGTGTATTGAGGGCAGCCTATTGATCAACAGAGGAAGTAAAATACTTGTAAAACGCGTGGTTTTTGTTTGGATTTAATTCCTGAACTTTGCAAGTTTGAACTGTAGTTTCACTCAGATAGCGTCATTAACTCTTAGTGGCACAAATCTGATTGTATTGGTGGTAAAAGAATAAATGTTGCTGGTTTGATGGTGGGACTCAGGAGACCTGTGGACAGTTTCCTTTCTGTCACTCAAGACATTTGCAGATTTTATCTCACTAATTTACAACAAAATGAACTAAAAAGTATGATGGTATGTTTCTATATGACAAACTATATTTAAAGTTAGTTTTGTTGGTTTCACTAAAACGTTGACCAGCAGCTTCAACCTCACATTTAAAAAGGATTTTTGTGTTTTGTTCCGTGGGAACGTCAATAAATCGACAAAATCTGGACTAAATGTGATGTTCCTTTGTAAAATGGGCCGGTGTTCACAAGAATAAAATTTTGTGAACACCCTGTTAGAGGATAAAATATTTCGTAAATGTAACAAACTATGTGTGCGATAGGTGCAGTTATGTGAAGTTTGTCAACTATAAAAGACTTTTGTTCAGTCCTCTCTATCACATTCACAAAACTGGCAGAAACCAAACTTTATGGATTAATATCAAGGCAGAATAAATACTTGACATATTAAAATTGTCTCTGTTTTAATTAAAGTCATATTTTATAGAAATCAGACCATCTGTGCGTAGCGATGCTAGCTGTAGCGGCTAACATGCTGATGCAGCTGGCAGCACCAAGAACATCAGATGTTTCACACTTGTTCAGTCAAAGTGTAGTTTGTTTCCCTAGAAAGTCCGGTCCAGTTGTTCTGAATGCCAATCGACCTCTGACCTCTGGTCCTCCAAACCTGGTCTGGTTCGGTTTAAATGTGAACGCCAAGCGGACCAGAGAGCGCTCCAAAAGCAGGAAGTGGACTACAGTCCAGGGCATTCTGGGTAAATCCAACCTAAGCTAACATGTTAGCCTAGCGCTAGCAGCAGAAATGGCTCCTGGTCTTCAGCCAAAGACTAAAGAGAAATCACTAAACTCTGACGCCTCCATCTTGTTCATCTGGTGAAACAGGAAGTTGCTCTCAGCGTCTTCAGAGGTTTTAGTGTCGTTTCCTGCAGAGGTTGTTGGTGCAGCGCCCCCACAGGCCAGGAGGGGAACAGGCTGGTTTGGGTCAGAACCACAGCAGCTGGAGGTTGAGCAGATGTTCTGGTTCCAGTAGAACCGGGTCGACCCGACTGAAGGGGGGGGAAGCGTCCATATGCAGCTGGTTTGTTGATTGTTACTGTCCCTCACTGGTTTTGTTCAGAAAAAGAGTTTTTCCAGCAGCGGCTCACAGTGAAGTCTCTAAAACAGGCATAATTACTTTCAGCTCTGGAGAGACCCCATTTTTGGAAGTGCAGTGACCTTCAAAGTGTGCAGTGTCCTCCTTTCTTTCTCACTGCATTATGGCCACTTTAACCGATGCTGCTGCGAAAGATGCAGCTGCTGCAACCCCACAGTGCCGGGAGTTTTGTTCACACAATGTACCCATAATTCAAACGATGAGTCATGTGTCTGTGGCAGGTGTAGTGAATGCAAAGCAGTTGGGATTGTGCTAGAGGCCAGAATCCCTGCCTGACCTTGGAGAAACAGTTTCAGCTGCCTGACAGCAGCATGCAGGACGATAAACCACTTAACACTGTCTGTCTGATCAATTTGAATTTAAATTCATTTTAATCTAATTTTTCTGAAGCTGTAAATTTGGATGCAGCATACAGAGAAATAAAACTTGTTTTCATTTTGTGTTCAATGAGATTTGAGTCTCTGATTGTTTTCTTGACCAGCGATTGCCTGTTTAGCTCTTGTCACACGGAGAATAATCGGCGTTTCACTGCTGCTCACTTATTGAGACTCTGTTCAAAATGCTCTTACCCAACCGGAGCCTGTGGTCTGCAGCTCCATGAGGGGGAATCCCTGATTTTGCAGTAACAATGGAAATGTTGTTCAGAGTAAAAAGAAAAACCGCCTTGGCTTTAAAGGTTCCCTTTTATAGATGTTCTTATCAAAGAAAACTATTTCTCTATCAAGAGCCCAGCCTCTTTTTATTATTCATCTACTTTTCCATAGAGAGAAACAAAAGGCAGAATGTATTGAGCTCTACCCACATGAGGAGCCTTGGACGTCATAGGTTCGATTCCCCACCTGATGACCTTTGCCCCCGCTCTCCTGACCGACTTTTCTGACTGACGGCTCTGAAATAAAAAAGCTAAAGTGAAAAAGTCCTTTATGAAATGAAGGAGCAATAAACTTGTTCCACCTCCAGCTGCTGTGGTTCTGAAATGATTGTAAATAAATTGATCTTTGGCCTAAACAAAACATGGTCGCCACATTCATTCCACCAAATCATTCTTTTATAATCAGATTTCAGTTTGATGACTTCTGCCTCTTCAGGGTCGCTGTCACTTTAAATCCAAACAAGCTGCTGCTGGCCACGCCCCCCAACTCAGCATTGCTCTGACAGACAAAATGGCTGCCAACAGATCTACAATTACATTGAAAAGCATTAGTGGAGGCTCCTGCACAACCAACCAGACTGCAGCAAAGTCAACAAGTAAACTCATCTTTTCCAGCAGCCATTGTACAGCAGCAGGAAACCAGCTGACCAAACACTGGGCTGAGCTTGTTGCTAGGTAACGGGCTGCCTGTTGAATGGGACGTAAAATGGAAGATTTTTTTGTTTTAGGCAGTTGAGACACAAATGAAGAATAAAGACGTAAATTTCCCCTTTAAACATTGAAGTAGTTAGAATCTAGAAGCTGCCATGCCTTAGTTTTATTTCTGTCCAGTCTGACATGACAAAGCGGTGAACCAGAAGGGTTTTCCAGCGGTGGCGCCCCCTGCAGGCCGCCGCCTCTCCGCCAGTGGTCCAGCCGGTAGGTTGCGTAACACAGCCTGAAGGTTTGGTAGGTTTTCTCTGGGAATGATGAGCACGCCGCGCAGCCTCTCTGCGGAGGCTGATCTGGAATCTGACTGCAGCAGACTCGGAACCGTTTCAGAGACATGACACATGCAAAGCTGTGCCTCGTCTTCCTCACCGAGCCACATTAACGTGTCTGTTGTTGAAGCTGCAGACTGTGCCCACACACCAGGCCAGGCTGCAGAAAGCAGCTCTGAAGGGTTTCTCCTTTCTAACTGTATGTGGGATGAGCTTCGCTCGCTGATGGTCCCAGCGGCTCCTTCGCTTCCGCACCGTTTCACGTTGAGTTGCGTCACGGCGGCTCTGAAGCGACCTGAGGTTTGCTCTCCTCGTTGCATCTGGGCAAATCACGTTGCTCAGGTTTTACCGTTTAGTGCCGACAGGCAGCACATCTGCTGCTGCTCATCTTATGGCTTATTTCTTGTCCTCCATCATAATAAAGGACAAGTTGGATTTATTGTCAGTAAATACCAAAATGGTTGTTTAAATCAAATCCTAAAATGTGGATCTTCTTCTCAAATATTTTAATATTCCAGCTTAATGTTTCCTTTTTGCTTTATGGAGGAAAAAAACTGCATTTTTCACAAACGACTTTTTAGCTGCGAGTAAATCAACTGTTTTAGTAAAAATTAGTTTCAAACATTGAAATGATTTCCAACTGGACAGAAGGTCATGTGACTGACTAACTCTGTGCTGATTGGTCAGTTGGTTTGCAGTTTGGTTTTTGTTTGTCTGTGCGCGCGCGCGTGTGTGTGCAAGCGCACGCGTGTGTGTGTGTGTGTGCGCGCGCGTGTGTGTGCGCGCACACACACACACACACGCACGCACGCGTGTGTGTGTGTCTGTGCGCGCGCGTGTGTGTGCGCGCGCTTGCAAGTGTTTTGTCGGGTTCTATTCATGTATTTGTAAATGAATCAGCAGTTTCTTATGCTCTTGTTAACATCAAGACATTAAAACTTGTTGTCTTCAATTGTTCATTTTCTATTAAATGAATCTTAAATTTATGAGAATAAATTTAAAGATGCATTTACAGATAAGCCTGTTATGAATAGAAATGTTTTTTTTAATTTCCCCACAATGACTCCACACTCAGTTATCTAAAAAGATTGGACCAATAGCTCTTCTCATCATCTCAACGCTGCTGCAGAATATCCTGTTCAGTCTTTAAGTTCATGTTGCTGCAGGAGGAATTTACATCCTTTATACATTTATTAATTTTGCAACATGCAAACCCACAGCGAGGCGGCCATGTTGTAGTTCTTCCGTTTAGTTTTTGTCACAATTAAACTCGATGAGCTGAAGCTGCTTCGGTCTCAGCAGCAGGAGCTTTTATTTTGGTAGTTCACTTCCACATTGTGTGACCTACATATTTGGTTGTGAGATAATTGTTTACAATAAATATTCAACTTGTTAATTATTTAGCTAAGCTCAACATTTAGACTCAAACTAAATATTTAGCTGATCTTTTTCAAAATAAGAGTGGAAAAATAAAGTTTCTTTATGGCTAAAAAACCTAAATTAACCTTGACTGTGTTGCTTCATAAATGCCTCCCTTTAAGATCATTAAAAACATTTAATGACAAACAAATATAAACAAATACTACAAAATTCTTTTTTTTTTACATATAATAATAAAGCTAAACCAGGAATTGGTGTAGCTTTAGCTTTTTTTGTTTCATTTTAGCCAGCAGCAATAATCAATTGATCGCATCGGCTAGCTAAACTCTAATCAGGCTGATAGTATGAAGGTTTGCTTCATTTCTCAAGAAGAGCTTTTGTTGCTGCAGTTTTTGTAAAATCAACTTTTTTGATTTTCCCTGATGTGTAGCTTCATGTTTGAGAAGTCTATTAGTCTCCATGGCAACCATTCAGCCGTTTGGACCTGAATGGGGGGGGGGGGGGGGGGGGTTAGGCTCCTTCAGACTAGCCAGCAGCAATTAGTAAACACCTCGTGGAACTGCAGAGCTCATTAGCAGCTGCTGCTCAGAGCAAAGCTGGTAAAAACGTTAAAGGGGAGGAAGCCATGTTGGGGTGACTTCCTGGAGGTGGAGCTCCAGGAAGAGCAGGAGCTTCTTAAAGAGACAGTTTTAATTTCAAGGAGTTAAATCAGGAAGTCAAATGTCTTTTACACTGCAAAACACAAAACTTTACCAAGTATTTGATTTGCTTCTGATGCAATTATTTTATTGAAATAAGACAAAACTAAGTCACAAGTAACTTTTCAGCAATAATGAGTTTGTTTCACATCAGTAGTTTTCTTAATTTTGAGAAAGAAGTTCTGGCAAATTCTCATTTCTAACGTGACATTTTTCTGATGTTTTAAGTGAACTAATCTGCTGCCAGAACCAGAACTTTTTAAATCAATATTAATAAATTGAAAGTCCTGTTACTTGTAAGTTAGTTTTGTCATATTTCAAGCTAATGAAGATATTTGCCTTAAAACTAGATCAAAAATAGTAAGATTTAGTGTTTTGCAGTGTCATATTTGATATGCGTAACATTTATCTGATTGTGCTATAAAATGGCTTCTGTGCCTGGAAGATATAATGCTGCCCCTCTAATCTCTGTGATGATGTTGGATGTATTGTCTAATGGAGCCTCAAAGCTTTTCGTCTCTCCGGTCGTTTGCATCCGGACGCCTCCGCCTGGTGGAAACACAAAGATGGAAGAAACAGAGAGTTTTACCTCAGCTGTGCAGAAAGGGAGCAACTATTGTTGATTTCCGGCTCAGTTGAGGCGGCTTGAGCGAATCCCTGCTGCTCTCCATCAAAATGCCAGAGAGCCTCGTAACAGACCAAAGCGCCACATGGTGTGTGTGAACCAAGGAGACAAATTAATCATCAAAGTCATTTAAGAAAACATTTTGAAAAGGAGTTGGAGCAGAAAGTGCTACAATCTGAGGTATTCCTGGCACAGAGTTTATGTAATCCTCTCATGCCCTCTTGAGAATATTGTGTTCACATAACACTAATTCAACATTTCATCTGGAAATAGGCTTGGAAAAAACGGTGGTAACAGCCTGAAGCTTTTCTCTCGATGCTTGGAAAAAAGGCCGCGGTGTCTTTTAGGCCGGATCTGAGGAACGCCAGCGATCAGGGAACGCCGGCGATCAGGGAACGCCGGCGATCAGGGAACGCCGGCCAACGGAGCCGAGCGAGTTCCCGTCTTTCTCCTCTCTCACCTCCACTTGGCTCAGAAAAGGGTCAATATTTAGAATAATGAAGAGGGAGCTTGTTCTGATCTGGCAGCAGGAGGAGCGACGCTGCCGACTGTCAGTCACTTTCTCTGCGTTGCGATGGAAACAACCTTGCTGCTCTGCTGCGGGGCTAATTCTGTAGAAGAGAGGAAGCTTGAAGAAAAATCTGCACGCATGAGTCATCTGCTAACACGTTCAGCCAGAGCCTGGGTACGATCGCTACGCCGCCTGGCAGAGCGTGACTTCACAACCACTTGGTTCTCATTCTACTCCAGTTTTATTTAGTCTAATTCAGTTAGTTTTTAAAGTTTATTTGCTACTTTTTATTGGATCTGAGCTCATTTATTTATTGTTTTAATATTCATTCATCAGATTGGAGCAAAATGTTTCAGAAGGTCTGATCACTCAGAAAGCGACTGAAATGTGGACTGTAGACGCTAATATTAGCATTAATTGTTAGCGTGAATGCTAAGATTGGGGTTAGCCGCTACTGTGGACACTGACGTTAGTTTAGCTGCTACCTGTTAGCATTCAGATGCTTTTTAGGGTAGCACAGCTTTGCTGATATTCTGACTCCTTTTAGCACATCTTAAACACAGCAGTAGTCTTTTCCAGCGTCCAATCAGATCGATTGAAGCAGAAATGAGCCCTTTCTGGGCCGAGAGAAGACGATTCGTCGTCAGTTGCTCCTTGTGTGTCTCTTGTGGGTCAGATTTACGGGCGTACCAGAAACACAATGCAAAGGTTCTGCTCAGCACATTTTCCTGGGAAAAAAAGAATGTAGTAATTTTGTTGTTGAAATTTTAAGGTATTAAATTAATTAATGACTAATGAATTAATCAAAATGAATGCATTGAAGTTTCCGGCCTGAGAATAACTGCAATAAGTTCATGTGAATGCTTTTACATGGCTTTATGGTAACATTTGGGTAAACAGCAAAACGAAAAAATTTGAGACAAAATGTTCTGAGATGGACTTTATGAAGGTTCATTAAATTTGATCAAACATAAACTGAAAAATTGAGAAAATGGCTGGAAAATCTTCCTTCAAAACCTGCCGTTTATTTAGTTTCATCCCGAATGACTGAGCAGAAAAGTGTTTGGAAAACAAGGGAAGCATATTTGTGCTGCAAATGGCGATGCTGCTGTTATTTATGTTGTTTGTGTTGCTCTTCCTGTGAGCTGCGTGTTTGTAGTTCTGTTTTCTCTGAAGACATCAGCGGCGGAAGGTCTGAGCTGCGGCGTTTCCAGTTGAACCAGTCGCAGATTAAGCTCCTCTGTAATCCTCCTCCGCTCCACATGACCTCACTGTGATGCTGCGACCTGCAAAGCCGCCATTGGAGCGCAGCGCCGTCTCCTTGACAGCCGGCGGCCAATCGGAGCAGTCGGCTCAGTCTCTGCCCCCCGCGGTGAACATGCAGCGTTCTATGAATTGAAACATGGGAATATCACCATCTGCAGTTTATCTACAACAATCACATATTTTAGCAGCTCTGCATTTGAATGGAATAATCTCATCAGTTCCAGTTTTTTTTTTAATCCAGGGATTTGTGTTTTTAGCTCCAAGTTGTCAGACTGAATTTAACCATAAAGTCCCGTTAATTATGATTGCAGATGCAATATCATACGGATAAAGCCACTTCAACAGATCCTGAGAATTATCACCTGTACATTTAATAATCGTTTGCGGATAAAAGTGTTTCATATTTATACCGTTTAGTTTTTCTGCCTAATAATAAAAACTTATCAAATCACAAAATGATTCAGACACAAATTCAACCAGGAAACGTTTCCATTTAAATTCTATTCTAATCTTAAAGTCAGTAAATTTATTGAAATAATTGTATGATGTATTTTCATCAGCCTGTGGTTCTGACTAACCAGTTTAGTTTGGATGAAACTGAACTGGTTCTGCACAAAGAACCAGTTCAAGAGGCTGATGTTAATATTTGAATAAACATAAAAAATAGAATGATCAATAAAAACATCACAACAGCGAAGCTTTACCTCTGAACTTGATGTTTTGTCTCGGATCAGAGCGCGGCGTTTCGGAGCGGACTTTCTTCAAGCACAACTTTCTCTGGAGATTGCCACGGTAAGCGCGTTATGGGGGAGATGCTCCCGCTGCCAGCCCTTGACCCAGTTTGAGAATAAATTCAAGGACCTGACAGAACCAGAACTCCAACATCCGTCACTGCAGCTTGGCTCAACTCTCCATCTAATATAATAACTAATTCATATTCTTACTAACAGCTTCAGTAACAGATTGTGCTCTTAAAAAGTCCTTGGATGAGTCAAAAAGCAGCGCAGCGTTTTCCTGAGACTCAAACTACACTGGTTTTAATCTGCAGCAGCAGAACTGTTCTGGTCGGCATCCAGAACCAAACCTGGAGAAGCAGTTTTCATTTTTATTCAGAATAATCAAGTGGGATCAATGTTTCATGAACGATGATAAACATAGTTTCACTTTTGAAAATACTGATTCCTATAGCGACAATTATGTAAAATAAAATTATTCATGAATATGAAAATAAATTTGTCCTCATCTTGACAGAACTGGCAGAAACCAAACGGTTCATAGATTTTTTTTCAGTTTTAATTTAAACCCATTTAATAGAAATTGGATAATATTTGCACCAGCAGTGCCAGTCCTTCCTCCGTCAATTATTTGGTTTATTTCAATTAAAATACTTTATTTGATCCCAAAGCGAATTAAATAATTGTCAGTCAGTATCAATATTAACAGAATAAAGAGAATAAAAAGAAATGTAAAGATAACAGACAAGTTGGACCTGACCGGCGCCGACCCGCTCAGAGGAAACGATGAATATCTGGATTAATGAGATTCAAATTCTAGAAGTGATTAGTTTATGGTTTACTGACAAGTATCTAGTCAGATTACAGCTTCAGTTGGAATTAATGTTGTTTTTTGAAAATAGATTGAGCTCCAAGAAGAGGGAGAACCGCCATAACTCTGGAAACTCGCTTAGCTTGTTGCAGGTCAGATCTACAAATGTTTCTATACACTGTTTTTTCAATTGTTGTCCAAATTTATTTTTCTAAATGTCTAATTTCCTTGAATATGACCCATAACAGTTTGATGAAATGTATTGATTGATTGATTGATTGATTGGTGAACTGTGTTCCAGCGGTTGGACAGGATTCTCATGCTGATGATACTTGACCCACATTTACAGTAATATGTCATTAAAACAAAGCCTGATATTGAAAAACAAACCTGTTTTGGTTAGTGAACATTAGGAGATGATCAATTATTAATATTGGATCTCTGATCAGATGAAAACTGAGTTCTGCTTCATATGATTCAACACTAAAACATACAAGTAGGCTTTCTTTGCAGATGTCATAATAAAACATGAACAATGCTGGAGCTTTATTTGCAACAGTTGACAGGCTCACAAACCCTCCTGTGACGGTTCCTGAACTCCAATCTAATGCTGATGGAACAAGTTTTCCAGCTTCTTTTCAGAGAAAATTCAAAAATCAGAGGATTAATCTGCACATTGACTCTAAAGCCAGAACCATTGCTGGACCCAAACAGAACAAATACAGGAAAAATGACCCAATTTCAACTACTTCATTATAAAACCCTAGAAGAAATTATAAGTCAATTAAGTACAAGCTCCTGCTGTCTGGATGTCTAGATCTATAACTCTAGAACATTTCTTTAAGAAAGTCCTGCCTGTTATTGCTGCAGATCTGATCCAAATAGTACTCATCGCTTACATCAGGCGTTTTCCCCCAGGCTTTGAAAACAGCAGTCATCAAACCACTGCTAAAAAAGAACAACCTGGACAAATCACTACTGCAGAATTACGGCCGACCTCTGACCTCTGACCTCCCATTCATCAGCAAAGTTACTGAAAAACAGTGTAAACAATGAAATATTTCCTCATGATGACCAACTGCTTTGACTCTTTCCAATCTGGTTTTCATGGTTACCACAGCACGGAGACTGGCCTAGTCAAAGTATTCAATGATATCCATATAATACAGACTGTGGGAGAACCACAGTGCTGGTTCTGGTTCTGGTTCTGTTGGACCTCAGTGCAGCTTTTGACATATTACTGAATCAACTGGAGAGTTGGGTTGGACTCTCCGGTTCAGAGCTCGACTGGTTTGAATCCTACATAAAGAACAGGGATTTCTTTGTTTCAATTGGAAACTTCTCATCAAAGGGTCAAAGGTCACATGTGGGGTACCCCAAGGTTCAATCTTAGAACCCCTCTTATTCAATATTTATATTCTCCCTTGCTCAGGTTATAACAGGAATATTAGCTACCATAACTATGCAGATGACACTCAGCTCTACATTACAATGTCACCAGGTGACCTTTGACCCCATCCAATCAATGAATAAATGCTTAGAGCAGATAAATGTGTGATGTGCCAAAACTTTCTCCAGCTAAACAGAAACAAAACTGAAGTTATTATTTTTGGACCTAAAGAGGAACGATCTAGAGCTATAGATCTAGAGCTATAGATCTAGAGCTATAGATCTAGAGCTGTAGATCTAGAGTTATAGATCTAGAGCTATAGATCTAGAGCTATAGATCTAGAGCTGTAGATCTAGAGTTATAGATCTAGAGTTGTAGATCTAGAATAGAATAGAATAGAATAGAATAGAATAGAATAGAATAGCATTTATTGTCATTGAACAGGATTCAACGAAATTTCTATTGCAACTCCCGTGCAAAAAGTCAAAAAATACAATATTAAATAAACAAATACAATAATAATAATATATACAAACTAAAATTAACTAAAGGCACTCAACCACACCAAGAAGAAGCAGCAGGTCCAATATGGTAAAGTGCAGATGATGTGACAGTGCAAGTGCAGAACAATATGGCTGTGTGGGGTTGGGGTGTGGGGGGGGGGGGGGGTGTATGTGAGGTTATGATATGTGGGAGGGGCGGCAGGGAGTAATGGCTCTGACGGCTGTGGGGAAGAACTGTTTCTCAGTCTGTTTGTTGTAGTCCGGATATTCCTGAACCGCTTGCCTGATGGCAGCGGCACAAACAGTCTGTGGCCCGGGTGGCTGGAATCCATGGCTATGGATCCAGCTCTCTTCTTGACCCGGCCCATGTAAATAGAGTCCAGGTCCGGGAGGGGGCATCCCACAATGCCTTGTGCTGTTCTCACCACCCGTGTCAGTTGTTTCCTCTCCAGTGCTGTGCAGCTACCATACCACACAGTCACGTTGAGGCAGAGGACGCTCTCGATCGTCGCCCTGTAAAAGTTCACGAGCAGCCGTGAGGAAAGTCCAGCCCGTCTCAGTTTTCCTGAGAAGAGCCTTTGTTGTGCTTTCTTCACCAGGTGGGAGGTGTTGGTATTCCAGGAGAGGTCAGACGTGATGTGGAGGCCCAGGAACTTGATGTTGTCCACACGCTCCACCTCTTCTCCATCTATGAGAAGGGGAGTGTGACCCGTCCTCCTGGACCTTCTGTAGTCCACAATGGACCTCCTTGGTCTTCCCTGTGTTCAGCACCAAGTTATTGGCTGAACACCACTGAGTGAGCTGCAGAATCTCCTCTCTGTAGTGGGTCTCGTTGTTGTCTGAAATGAGACCCACTACTGTTGTGTCGTCCGCGAACTTGACGACTGTGTTGGTGGGGTGGATGGCAACGCAGTCGTGTGTGAACAGGGTGAAGAGAGCTGGCTGAGCACACAGCCCTGTGGTGTGCCTGTGTTGAGGACCAGTGGGGACGATGTTGAGCCACCTATTCTCACCACCTGAGGCCTGTTGGTGAGGAAGTCTCTGATCCAGTGGCACAGTGAAGCAGGCAGCCCCACCTTGAGTAGCTTCAGCACCAGCTTGTCTGGGATGACGGTGTTAAATGCTGAGCTGAAGTCTACAAATAGCATCCTGACGTAGGTGTTTGGGATGCTGCAGATGGGTCAGGGCTGTGTGCAGAGTGATGGAGACAGCATCCTCTGTTGACCGGTTCGCTCTGTAGGCGAACTGAGGCTGTCCAGGTCTGCAGGGATGAAGTGTCTGATGTACCTCAGAAGAATCCTCTCAAAGCACTTCATGATCACCGGGGTCAGAGCGACGGCCGGTCATCATTCAGGCTGGTGATGGTCGTCTTCTTCGGTACAGGGATGATGGTGGAAGACTTGAGACACTCAGGAACCATGGTGAACTGCAGGGACAGATTGAAAATGTCCAGAAACACTCCTGCCAGCTGGTCGGCGCACGTTTTCAGCGTCTGGCCTGACACCTTGTCCGGTCCTGTAGCTTTGTGGGTGTTGATCCTCCTCAGGGTGGACGTCACCTGGTGCTGCTGCAGGACGAGAGGCTGGTACTGCTCTTCCAGTCGGGGTAGATGTACAGCTTCTCTGCTGCCACTGTGTCAAAGCGGGCAAAGAACTGTTTAAGGTGTCAGGCAGGGTGGGGTCGCGGCTGGTCAGCTGAGTGCTGTGTTTGTAGTCCGTCATGGTCCTGATGCCTCTCCACATGCTTCGGGGGTTGTTGTTGATGAAGTGTTCAAGAGCTATAGATCTAGAGTTATAGATCTAGAGTTATAGATCTAGAGCAATAGATATAGGTTTATAGATCTAGAGTCAATGCACAGCTTCAGTTATTACAACTAAAAACCAGCAATCAGCCTGAAACCTGGGAGTAGTGATGGACTCTGACCTGAACCTCCAGAGCCACATAAAGACAATTACAAAGTCAGCCTTCTATCACCTGAAGAACATCTCCAGGATTAGAGGACTAATGTCTCAGCCAGATCTAGAGAAACCCATCCATGCGTTTATCTTTAGTCACATTGATTATTGCAACGGCGTCTTCACAGGCCTGTCCACAAATCAATCCTCCAGCTGCAGCTGATCCAGAAGCTGCTGCTCCTGTTCTCACTAAAACCAGGAAGATAGAGACATAACAGCAGTTTTAAAGTCCCTCCACTGGCTCCCTGTAGCTCAAAGAATAGATTTTAAAATACTGTTGTTTTTTATAATCACTGAATTTTAGCACCACAATACATCAAATCTGCTGTTGTTGTATCAAACTTCCAGACTCTCAGGTTCTGGTTCTGGTTCTGCTCTGCATCCCCAGAACCAGAACCAAGAGAGGAGAAGCAGCTTTCAGCAACTATGCACCAAAACTTTGGAACAAACTTCCAGAAAACTGTAAAACAGCAGAAACCCTGACTTCCTTTAAATCTCAACTAAAAGCCAGTTGATTATAGAGTTTTATTTGAAATGTAATCAATTATAAATTTAATGATGGAACAATGTATTGTTTATTCTATGATGCATGATTTTGTGTTTATGATGCAAAGCACTTTGAAATAGCTGTTTGCTTGAGTCTGAATCATACTTGAACATTTCCATCACATGCTTCAAATTGCAATCATCTGATGGTTCTCAGCTTCAGGTATGTTGTAAATGCTCTCGGCTTCTCCACTCAGGCCCATACTAATAATAAATGAATAGTATTTATGCTAACGTTTACGTCTGACCTTCCGTTCTTATTTGAAAGCGTCTGCATATTTAACGATCCCAGCATGATGGATGAAATGAGTTCATTCGGTCGTCTGTTGGCAAAACATGCAGCATGAGTTTCCTTACAGATGTTGAAGTACGGCGCTGTGAGTTTTCATTGATTAAACTCGTGATGCATGAGCCACTGAAGGCCTGAGCAAAATGTGCTCAGAAAAACGTGTTCATTTATTATTTGGAAATTAAATGCAATGCCGCCTTTGAGGATTCTAGGTTTCAGTTAATATGAACCAGAATGAAGTGAAGAGGAAGTGCTGATTCAAGACGTGCCGCTAGTTTCCTGTTGAGGGCGATGTGGCTCATTCCCACTCAGAGGCCGTTAATCTACCGACATTTTCCTCCAGAGTGAGTCTGCTGAAACACCTGGTTCCTCTCCACGCCTGTCCAGTCTTTGTGACAGAAACATTTCCAAGCAACTGAATTTGTGGTTGCATTCTGCCCAGGGTGTTCCTCGCCCAGGGTGTTCCCCGCCCAGGGTGTTCCTCGCCCAGGGTGTTCCCCGCCCAGGGTGTTCCTCGCCCAGGGTGTTCCTCGCCCAGGGTGTTCCTCGCCCAGGGTGTTCCCCGCCCAGGGTGTTCCCCGCCCAGGGTGTTCCTCGCCCAGGGTGTTCCTCGCCCAGGGTGTTCCTCGCCCAGGGTGTTCCCCGCCCAGGGTGTTCCTCGCCCAGGGTACTAGGGGCGGGTGTTCCCCGCCCCTGGGCCAGCAGAGCGGTCTCTGCCCTGCAGCCCTGCAAAGACGAGGCGGTTCAGGCGATTGTTGGACGGAGGGATTCATGTGACTTTTTTTCTTTCAGGCAGCTGATCAACACGATGCAGCAATACGTGGTGGAGGGGCAGCTCTGTGTAAAAAAGATTCCAGGAAAAATTTCTCTAGCATCTTATTAAGAGGACTACAGACCAAACGATGTGGGAAAATATTTGATGATCAAATATTTTGATAATCTTGTGTTTGGAAGCAGCTGATATTAAAGTAGTTTCGTGTTTTTGTCTATTTGAATGTCTTTGGTTTTGTTGGAGTCCAAATGAATGGCGTCTGGCAACAAGCGAACCCTAACCCTGAACCCTGAACCCTAACCCTGAACCCTGAACCCTAACGAGCAAAACGGGAAACGGAGGTTTGCGGTTTTATTGATGCTATACCAACAAGGCCATAGTGATTTGTGCCACAGTCTGAAGCGTTTTCATGAGTTTAAGATCTGATGCAGTTTATCTGCCTGGTTTGGAGAACGTCCATTTGTCCAGTTATTGATCAATCATTGACTAAATGGGTTGATGATTATTTCAATAATCAAATAATGTGATTACTGCTTTCAGCCTTGATTGACGGTAAATGGATTCCACATTCTGACCCAATCGATACCGCACCAATAAGCTCCATTGATTGATTACTTGAAGAATTTATTGTTTGAGTGATGGATTTATTTATTGACTGATTATTGGTTAATTAATGCATTGATTTGATTGATTGATCGATTGCTAACCTGTCTCTCCACAGTAACTGCCCCTGCTCGCTGGCAGCCGCTCTGGCCCGAGCCACCGCAGACAGCCTGCTCGGGTCCGATCTGTCCGTCCAGAACCTCAACAAGGCCGTAGAAGACGGCGCCGACCTGTTGCCACGTGAGTCGCCGGGGAATCGCTCTCTCAAACAAATTAGGTCTCGCTCTCAGTTGGACCCTCACACTCAGCCGCAAACCTCCAGGGCCGCGTCCCGCTTCTCCTCTCTGGGTGCAGTAAGTGGGATTTGACCACTAGAGGGCGACAGGAAGCCGATTCCCTCCTTTATGGTTTAGATCAGCGTTACTCACGTTCATGTATTCATCTGTTTTGTTTCTGTTACGTAATATTTGAAATTCAACACCTGTAATTCATAATCTTCAAAATGAAAAGACAAACTAATGCAACGCTAACATTTTGCAGTAATGTAGCTTCGTTCCAACCACAAACTTCAGTTTCATTTTAATCCAATGCAAAAAACAACAGAAAATAAATAATAAAAAATGTATATGTAGATATTAAGTACAATTCTGCAACTCATGACATATTTATTTGTCTACAGCCTCCTTTACGCTGGTGAATCAAAGTCAAATTTTACTGATTACTTAAATTTTCTGTTTGAAGATTTAATTTGTGGAAAATTTGGACTTTTTTCATAGTTCAGTCACATCAGGTTTACAACTTGTCTTTATTTTGACTTTGAATTCAGGTTATATTTAATATTTATTTATTCATGAGGTGTTTATTTATTTTTAATTAGGGAATCATTTTTCCCTGTGATGAAAAGCAGCAGTGATTGTCTGACACAAGATTATCAGAAAGTTTTAAAATGCCTGAAGATCCAAAACAAACAGGTCAAAAATGTTTTTGCTGTAACGCCTGGAATCTTCAGACTAGTAAATAATTATGCAAAATCAATTCTTTAGAGAGATCACATCTAAATTATAGATGTGCATTTTGATTATTTGCTAATAATCAAAATGCGATTATTGGCACCTCTGGTGCAAAAACGTCAAACTAAACAGCCTCTATGGAGTCCCAAAGATGCCAAATAGCAACAACTGTTGATGTTTTCTTTAACTCCTGCTTTTCAGATACATTTGGAAACTCACAGCTCCACTCATTTTCAACTTTTCCAATCTATTGACAGATAAAATACACCAAAAAAACCTTTCAAAAAAGATCATGTAGAATTAAGACTTAATAAAAAAACTGGACAGCATTCATGCTCTTTGTTTATAGCGTTGTAAAATTGTTCATGGGAATAAAATCTTCAGCAGTTTTTAATGTCTTGCAAGTGAGGAGGAAAAGCTTTTCCTGACTCGTTGTGCGTTGGTTGCAGAGATGGAGTCGGTGAAGATGGCGCGGTTGGTTTTTAAAGACTGTTTGAGATTTGCTGCCTGTGGCAGAAGGAGCTGCCGTTCCGCCGCCGCCCGCAGCCATACTACGAAACGTCCATCCACGCCATCAAGAACATGAGGCGCAAGATGGAGGACAAGCACGTCATCATCCCCGACTTCAATTCACTCTTCAACATTCAGGTAAAATTTATTTAGAACCAGGTCCATTTTCTTAATCATTTTTACAGAATTTTGATTTAGCAATGTTATAAAAAGTTACTTGTCTGGTTGCAGGTGTGCTGAGACATTTGCACTAAAACTAGAGAAACAAAGTCGGTAAAACATAAAAAAAAATAAAACAATACAAACCACAAATGATCAGAGCAAAAACAAAATGAAAACCAAAAACTTTCTCTGAACAGTTTTTTTTTTTTCAAGAAAAATGAAATGACTGATGTTGTTGAATGTTTTTTTGAGCTCTACGTTTTGATTTTCTACCTGCAGATGTAAACAAACAAGCAGATATTTGTTTGCATGATGGGAAAGAGACGGAGCCACGATATGAAATCAGGTGTTGATCTGAGCAGCACCTCATCAAGGCCAGTCGCTCCTGGGAGCATTTCTACAGAGCTGCAGCTCTAGAGAAATGCTCCACCCAGGAGAGGCTATTTTAAGATGGCTCTATAGGAGCCGCGGTGTTAAGCTGAAGGCCAGCATGGCGTCTTCCTCTGCTGCTGCTTTTCCCACAGTCAGAAACTTATTGAATGAATGTCAGAGCTGAAGCTTTTCTGTTTTGTCTCCCAGGATCAGGAGGAACAGGCGTTCTTTGCTGTGTTTGACGGACACGGCGGCGTGGATGCAGCTATTTATGCTGCCAACCACCTTCACGTCAACCTGTTCCACCAGGAATCCTTCAGCCAGGATCCCAGCGACGCTCTGTGCGCGCCTTTCAAGCTGACGGACGAGCGCTTCGTGAAGAAAGCTCACGAGAGGTACCCCTAACTTGACCTTTAGCCCCGACCCGTCCTCCATCAGAAGCCCATCTGCTTTTACTCACAATGAAATTTTTATTTTTTACAGTGTCGTCTCATCTGCAACTAATGATTATTTTTGTCATCGATTATTCTGACAATTAATTGCATAAAAACATTGTCTTCAATGTTAGAAATTCATTTAAAGATGTAAATAAAACAGAGTTTTCAATGATAAGATGCACATTTTATTGCCTAAAATGCACTGACAGCTTTCCTTCACTGAATGTTTGATCATTTATACAAACGATGAATCTGCACCCTCAGAGGGTCCTGGAGGTTCTGGGAGTTCGCCCAATCAGTCTACATGTGTTTTGTGGACTTGGAGAAGGCGTTCGACCGTGTCCCTCGGGGATCCAGCTCTGCTTTTTGTGCATGATGTGGTCCTGTTGGCTTCATCAGGTCGTGACCTGCAGCTCTCGCTGGAGCGGTTTGCAGCCGAGGGTGAAGCGGCCGAGATGAGGATCAGTGCCTCCAAATCCGAGGCCGTGGTCTTGAGCCGGAAAAGGGTAGAGTGCTTCTCCTGCCCCAAGTGGAGCAGTTCAAGTATCTCTGGATCTTGTTCACCAATGAGGGAAGAAGGCAGCGGGAGATCGACAGGCGGATTGGCGCAGCGTCCGCCGTGAAGCGGCGCTGTACCGGTCCGTCGGGGTGAAGAGAGAGCTGAGTCAAAAAGAGAAGCTCTCGATTTACCGGTCGATCTACGTCCCTACCCTCATCTCTGGTCATGAGCTTTGGGTCATGGCTGAAAGAACGAGATCGCGGATACAAGCGGCCGAAATGGGTTTTTCCGTAGGGTGGCTGGGCTCCCTGAGAGAGAAGCGCAGTCATCCCACCGGGAGGGACTCAGAGTAGAGCTGCTGCTCCTCCACATGGAGAGGACCCAGCTGAGGCTCAAGCATCTGGTCAGGATGGAGGCTCCCTGTGAGGAGTTCAGGTCCCACCGGGAGGAGAGGAAGACCAGGATGGATGATCCTTGTCTGGCCTGGGAACGCCGTGGGATTCCCCCGGAGGAGCCGGAACAAGAGGGACGTCTGGGCCTCCATTCTTAGGCTGCTGACCCCGCGACCCGCTCTGGATGAACAGAAGAAAATGGATGGATGGAATCTGCAGCTTAAAGGAGAAAAGTTCAATATGCTGCATTTATGATCTGGGGATTATTTTCTTTAATAATTAGATAGCAATGGGAAATTAATAAATTGATTTCTTTTACAGAATTTGGACTTGGTAAAGCTAAAAGTGATCATAGACTTCTGACAAGGAATATTTACAAAGAAGATTTTTCAACTTGAATACAAAATGCATCGATTTTCTACAATTTTGGTTGAATAACTGCTGAGTTTTTTCTTTTTTTGTACTTCAGTTTATTAATCAATAGCAAATTAGTTGACAGTCGATTTATCGTGGTTAATTTGATGAATTGTTTCCTCCCTGGTTCAGAATGTGTCGTGTTTTACTGCTGAAATGTCATAATTTGGTTCTCCTGTGTGTCTGCGGCAGCACCTGCGCTGCGGAACCACCGGGGTGGTGACGTTCCTGCGAGGCCGGACGCTGCACGTCGCCTGGCTGGGAGACTCCCGGTGATCCTGGTGCGGAGAGGGCAGGTGGTGGAACTGATGAAGCCACACAAACCAGACAGAGAGGTGACACACGTCTCTTCCTTCACAGATCAAGCAAATCGCTTTTCTGTAAACTTAGCAAAGAGTCGTTGTTAAAGGAAAATGTCCAGTGGTGGTCAGGGGAAAGTCAGTCATGAACGGTAGAATAATGCAGATAAGTTGGAACCTAAGATGAAAAATTCACGTCTTCCATGTTTTTGATCAAAAACTTTCCATTATTAAGTCACTGTGCTGTTACCTAGCAACCACAGCTGATCTCCAGCGGTTGGTCAGCTGGTTTTTCCGCTGTACAATGGCTGCTGGAAAAGACCCTATGAGTTTAGTTGTTGACTTGCTGCATTCAGGTTGGTTGTGCAGCAGGCTCCACTGCTGCTTTTCAAAGATGTATAGTTGTATAATTGTGCATCTGTTGGGAGTGTAAATGTTGATTTGGGGGCGTGGCCAGCAGCAGCTTGTCTGAATTTAAAGGGACAGAGACCCTAAAACAGCTCAGACTGAAACCTGATTAAGAATAATTCAGTCTAAAAAATAATGAACAGGTTTTGAATAGGCCATAGACAGAGTCTGACCTGTTCAAAGAAGGTTCATCTTTTCCATATTCCAGTTTTTACATTTGGGATCTGGTTGAAGTTTCTGAGCCTTAACTAGAATGACATTCAGCAACTGGCTGGTTCTGTCTGCATTATTCTGCCTATTTTTAACAGCATATTGGCTGCAGAGCTTTCCTCCAATTCGGTTCTTAGTGCTCAGGGTCATGAGTCAGCGATTTTAACATCGCCACAATAAATCAGCCCTGGTGTCCTTAAAGTTGGGTGTTTGGCCAAAGCAAACACGAATCTGATTGTGTTTTCCTCCACAAAGGTCTGAAAAGCAGCTGCTGAAACAGTCGGCTCACTGTTTACAGACCGGCCACAAAACGCCACCAGCTTCTATAGAAACTAACGTACAGAAGCGTTACACTGAGGCTAGTGCTACCCAAGCCTGTTAGCTTGGACAGCTGAACCAATTTTTTAAACATATTTTATGGAAATAAATAATGTTTGGAATGACACTTTGTATTTTCAGTCCAGAAACAGAAGCGCTGTCTGACTCCAACCCAAAAAACATCAATGTTTTGAGTTGAGCGTTCCTTTAGGGCAAAACGAGGCAGATGGAGAAATCTCAGGGTTGACGTTCTGCAGTTGATGAGCATTTTTGTTTGTTTGCAGGACGAGAAGCAGAGGATCGAGGCTTTGGGAGGATGTGTGATTTGGTTTGGCACATGGAGGGTCAACGGGAGTCTGTCTGTATCCAGAGCAATAGGTACAGTGAAGTTCCTGCAGTGCATTGTGGGAAGGCAATTCTTTTCACCTTAAATGTCAAAGTACAAATAAGAAAACTGCCAGGAAGGAGGAGAAGACTTTACTGCCATCAGTCTAACCCGAAACTTGATTTAGAGATTCAGTTAAACTGAAATTTGTCACGACAACAAATTTTACTGAGCGATTAATTGCTTCAAAAATTATTGCGATAAACGATAATATTGTTTGAAGACAATTAAACTGATTTAATGGTAATGACATAATGACGCAAGCGACATTCTGCCAAAAATAAATACACTTTATTTTCAAAAGAACATTTGACTCCGGGTCTGGAAAACAAAACAATCAAAAACAAAAATAAAATTGATTCTCAAAGTCAATTTTGTTCAATTCATGAACAAAAATACAGTTGAATAAAAACTAAACAACATAAAACCAAAGTGGAAATAAAAACTAGTTTCAAGCAAAAGAGTGCAGATTATGAAGTGTGTATACTATCTAACCTTCAATAATCATTCCATTCAGTTTCCTGATCACCTGATGCAACAGTTCCCTCAAGCCCAGTTCAAACAATAAGATTTTATTTTTGTCCAGATTTTCACCTTATTTCAATCTTTGAACAACCAAACTTCTTAGATTGTCACTTGCATCATCCTGGAGTGCACTGGTGCCCAAACCGCTGGTCCACGGCCTGGTACCGGTCCATGGACCAATTGGTACCGGGCCGTGCAAGAAATAATGAAGTATTTCTGTTTTATGTACTTTTTGACTCTGGAGGGTCTTTTATTTTGAAAATCCTTTACTGGATTCTCTCGGTTGCGTTTTGCCGCCAACATTGATCCACAAGCAGCAAAATGAACAGAACCAGATCAGATTGTTTGGAAAGTTTGTCTGCAGGCCCAGAGAGGCAGGAGGATGGGTTTGTCCCGGTGGGTTGATTCCCACAGTCCAAGCTGCTCTGCATGATCAGGTGACCGGATGCTGATGAGGCGATGAAGCTTCAGACTGCGTCACCAAAAACTCAGGATACAAAGGAGATTATTTTGTCCTTTCAGAATAGAGTTCACAGAACCTTTTCAAGATCAAAGTCTATTTTAATGGTTTAATTATTACAAATGGATTATTTGACCTAACCTGAGTTAAGCGTCAAGCACGTCAAAAACGTATCTTGAACAATAACGTGAATGTTTTGACAGGCGACTCGGAGCACAAGCCGTACATCTGTGGGGACGCGGACCACGGCATCTTCCCATTGGACGGCTCAGAGGACTACCTGATCCTGGCCTGCGACGGGTTCTGGGACACGGTGAGTCCCGACGAGGCGGTGCGCGTCGTCAGCGACCATCTGCAGGAGAACGCCGGCGACACCACCATGGTGGCCCACAAGCTGGTGGCCTCCGCCCGAGACGCAGGCTCCAGCGACAACATAACTGTCATCGTGGTGTTCCTGCGCGACCCGCGCTCCCCGCCGCCCGCCTGCACGGAGGACGAAGAGGAGGGCGTGGCAGAGGAGCTGGTGGAGGAGGAGGGCGTGGCCGAGGCGGAGGAGGAGGAGCAGGAAGAAGAGGAGGAAGAAGATGAAGCAATGAGAGTAGAGCGAGACGGAGGCGAGGGAGGCAGCGCTGCAGACGTGGGAGGGGAAAAGCCGCGGCGGCTGGCCGCTGCAGCAGTGCTCGGCTCCGGCGGACCTCGCCTACGAAGACCGCACGGACTCATTCACGGACAGAACCAGCCTCAGTTTGCTGGGGCCGTCACTGGAGAGCCACATCAGCCCCAGCAGCTACCGGGCAGCGCGCCCTCTGAGACGCAGGCCACGCTTCCCGATCCAGCAGCCCGGCGCCACCGGCTTCACGGACCCACTGTGGCCCCAAACGGCCGCGCTTTTAGGCCAAGCCTCCAGGCCAAGCCGCAGCCGGGGCCACGTCAGCCGCCGATCGGGTCGGAGGTGGCCGAGCAGATCCAAAGAGCTGCTGGGTCTGATACCGTCGGGCCACACGCAGAGTTACGCCTCCTGGAGGCCTGGAGTGGCGGTGCCTCACCTGCCCTATGATGCCACCATCTGAAGGGAGGCGGCGCCCTCTGCTGACTCCATGTGGCGTTTCTGAGTGACGCTGTCTCTCAAGAGCAAACACTGATTGGCTCAGTCCCACTGCAGGAATTTGTCCAAAATCATTATCATTATTAAAAAGCTGAGCAACAAAATAAGAAATTGAGGGTTCAACTTCTTTTCAGAATGAGTTACAATTTTTTTGTTTTGAACTATTTTTCTTAGTCCCACATTATTTCAGGAACTAAAACGGATTTTGTTTTGAAGCATCAACATTCGTCCTTTCCTACTTATAAACCTCTGAAAAATGGCTAAAGCAGATGATCTTATTTTGAAATATAAGCAGACTTCCTGTGTTAAGAGAAGGCGCCATGTAGACGCAGCTAATGGCGCTTATGCTAACACAAAATGTCCGCCGTTATCCTATCAAAAAGTGCTTCAACTGTAACGAATCCCAAAGTCTCTTCTGGGTTCAACAGCAAATAAAGCTGGCGATATTTAAAAAAGAAATCTAGAGACAGATGTTCATTTGGTCCAATCAGGTGTGGCTCTTGAGAAACACGTTGCTTTTGAAAC
The DNA here is from genome assembly GCF_027474105.1 of Poeciliopsis prolifica. NCBI lineage: Eukaryota > Metazoa > Chordata > Actinopteri > Cyprinodontiformes > Poeciliidae > Poeciliopsis > Poeciliopsis prolifica. The sequence goes on along the minus strand of NW_026562408.1, from coordinate 33,634 downwards.
GCTGCTTCATCTGCCGTCTGTCTGAAGTTCAGCCAAACTAACCATTTCCGTGGTTCTTCACTTCTCCCCTTTGCCTTCAAGCACATATTTCTTTGGTAGTAAGTAGTTGTGGCTCCTGCAGTCGTTATGTGATAATCAGTCGATGTTAGAGGACCGCTACTCTGTCCAAAGTCCAAACATTTCTCACTGTAAGCTGAACACAAACCTGCTGCCGCTTTAGACCCAAACATCCTCTCTGTGACCACTGATCAGCCGGCATGAAGCCAGAGCTCCAAATGCTGGACAGTCGGATGTATTCACAAGTTGAATGTGACGTAAATGTGATTCTGAAGACGCCACTGTAGTGCTACCTGCATGTGGAGCAGAGCGGCGACCGCAGACAACACAAGGAAAGTCGGAACCGTCTCACTTCAGGAAAAAGAAACAGAAATTTCCAGTAAATTGTGAAATCAATCTCCGGGACTCCAACACCTGTTGTTAGTTTAGTTAGAGCTTCGATCTGTTTTTGGCTGTGAAAGCCTCCATTGATTAGAAATCTTCACTTTTCTGAAGTTCTTTATTTTGAAAGACGTAACAGACCTGAGCTTCCCTCTCACAGCAGCTGATGTCGACTCGTTTTGTTTGGCATTCAGTAACGTAATCATTTCGCATATTTCACCACATTCAGACGCTTTTAAAGATTTGCATATTGTAACCCTGGCAATGACTTTTTCAGCGTTGACAAAAGCAGAAAATATCCAGGAAGTATTTCCGTCAGTACAACCTTCCTCGGTCCGAAGTCCCGTCAAAACCAGAAATATTCCTCATTTTAGCAAGATTTCAAAAAACCTAAAGCCTGTTACCATATTTATACCTCATTAAAACCCAAATCTGTTCTCTTAAATAAAGACGGTTTACAGTAAAACGGTGAAAATCTATTCAGATTTTTACATGTTGCCTGGAGGAAACATGGTTCGTGTCTTTTTAGCAAGTCATAATCGGCCAGAGGAGCAAATTTTTCTATTTTTTATGGTCATACAAACGTCAACATGGGACAAAATGAGTCTGGATTGAACATTTCGTCTTTTGGAAGATTTAAAACGTTCCTCAAAATTTGCCTGATGATTGGATGAAAGCATCCAATCTGCACTTTGACCTGAAGCGCAACTAACGCACTGCCAAAGCCAAGTTCCGCCCCCGGCCAGCAAAGTGGGCGGAGCCAAGAGACAGGTGAGTGAGGGGCTGAGATCAGAATGCAACAATCGCTGGTGTCAACTTGTCCACTTTCAATTTATTCATTGTTTCAAATCCAGCAACTCTTTCAGTCTTGGAGATTTTATTGGCAACAGTCCTGAGCTAGCAGCGAGAGCCGCCATTAGTTAGCTATTATTAGCCACAGTTAGCCGTCTTTAGCTGCTGTTAGCCACAGTTAGCCGTCATTAGCTGCTGTTAGCCACAGTTAGCCGTCATTAACTGCTGTTAACCACAGTTAGCTGTCGTTAGCCATCATTAGCTGCTGTTAGCCACAGTTAGCCGTCATTAACTGCTGTTAACCACAGTTAGCTGTCGTTAGCCACAGTTAGCCGTCATTAGCTGCTGTTAGCCACAGTTAGCCATCATTAGCTGCTGTTAGCCACAGTTAGCCGTCATTAACTGCTGTTAACAACAGTTAGCTGTCGTTAGCCACAGTTAGCCGTCATTAGCTGCTGTTAGCCACAGTTAGCCATCATTAGCTGCTGTTAGCCACAGTTAGCCATCATTAGCTGCTGTTAACCATAGTTAGCTGTTGTTAGCCACAGTCAGCCGTTATTAGCTGCTGTTAGCCACATTTAGCCGTCATTAGCTGCTGTTAGCCACAGTTAGCCGTTATTAGCTGCTGTTAGCCACATTTAGCCATCATTAGCTGCTGTTAGCCACAGTTAGCCATCATTAGCTGCTGTTAACCATAGTTAGCTGTTGTTAGCCACAGTTAGCCGTCATTAGCTGCTGATAGCCACATTTAGCCGTCATTAGCTGCTGTTAGCCACAGTTAGCTGTCGTTAGCTGCTCCACTCTGTCAAATAGGTTACATATTTGTAAAGCAGAGTATCGATCAGTGGTCACCTGTCGCCATGCTAGCCACTGACCTGTCCAGAGAGGAAGCGCTGTGCTTTTATACAGGAAGTGATAAAGTTTTACTAATCTGCTGGAACCAAAATAAAAATTCAACGTTACCATTTGAAGCGAATAAATCCAGACTAGAAGAAAAAGTCAAAATAATCAGTTTGGACAATTTTATCAAACAAAAAGTCGACTTCACTTTCTGCTCTCTTTCAACCAGATGCACTTTAACTCAACTTTGAGTACAAAAGGGTATGAATACTTCTGCACCTATAATGTTTACTTTGTACAACACAATACTAGGGTCACACTAAGAAAATACAAATATAAAATTTGTGGAATAACGTCAGAGTATTACATCATACTGCAACTTTGTTCTTGATTATTCCCAAAACTTCGACTTCGTTCTCTCATCTCTTGTTATACTGTCAATTTATCTTTGTATTATTTTGACTTGATTCTGGTGATTTTATATTTTATTCTTGTAATTTTGTCTTTTTTTATTTTTATTAGTATGTCCCAAACGCTTGGTAGGAAACTGTCTTTTTAAATGTCCGAATATATATATTTTCCTCTTTATGGGTATTTTTAGTTCCTTTTTTTTATTTTTTTTTACAAGAATTTCTTCAAATAGGTTTTAGAAAAAGTTTCCAAGTTAAAAATCATGGAGAATGCAAAAAGATGTGAAAAACATCTGCTGACACTTTACATTATAATGAATATTTTCCTTCATTGGACCAAATCTTTCTTGTCCACCCTAGAAAGAGAAATATTCAGTGATTTTGCTGCTGTCTTATGAATACAGTTTGAAAAATATCCTGTTTATTTCAGGTAGATTCTAAATGATGGCTAATGGCTGATCCTGCTTCTCTCTGGATCATTTCCTTTCATATGAGGCTGCAGGCGCTGTTCTGCCGCACCATTCAGCAATTATCCTGCAACAATTTGTCTACTCTCAAAAGCATTAACTGTCGGATTATGAAAGATTAGATTTCACTTACCTGAATAAATGCCTCATGCAGTCCAGATGGGATGCCCTCCAGGGTTAAATGGCATTTAGGTGGAAGGATATTGAAGATATATGTATATATTTTTAATAGTCTAATAGTTTTACCTATTTGCTTGAACTAAAAACGCTGAGAGATATTCTTGAAAGGCTTGATAAGATTAGCATTTATATTAGTAGGAAAGCGGCATACTTTCCTCAATCTGGATTATTTATTGCAAGATTAATGAATATAAAGAAATGTGCTGGGAAGTTTGACAGAAGTTTCATAACTAAAAAGGAAATTTAAAACCAGATAAATATGAAAGTACAACAACCTGCAGCTGAGTAGCTTAGCTCAGTCATAAAGACATTTCTGTTGAAGCGAACTCTGTGGCAACATCAAGCTTCACAATGAAATTCACAAAAAGGGATTTTCTTGTAACTTTGTTAAAGTTAATGAGGTTGGCCGATCAATAAATCCTGTATGAGAATAAAGTGTTGGTTTTAAACGCCTTCGAAAGCAGCAGCTGATAAAAGTTTTCCTCTGAAGCCCAATTGGCGCCGGACGCTTTAGCTGGACGGGTTTCATCTTTAGAGCGTTTATCAGTTTTCCATCAGATTGCACGAAACTAAGCGTGCTACCTTAAAAATCTCTATCTATATGCAACTGCTGAAAGAAAATCATTTGCATAATTTTTCAAAGAATGAAACTGTAACCACTTTTTGAAATGTTTTAACTGAACCATCAAAAGACAGACCATGAAAAGATATGAGAAAATCTATTAGCTTTTATTTGTAAAGTATTTACATGTTAAATGTTGCAGTTTTTGAATCGATTTAGGTTTAAAGAGTTTAACAAGCTTCTCTGTCAAATGATAATTTAGTTTAAAATGGCAACAAATGTTAGCATAAAACCAGAGCTAGCAGGACTGCTGTCTTCCATCTGATGTAACAAAAAGGATTTATTCTATAAAAAAAGTCTATGGTTTATAGCAAAATTTAAAATAACATGTCTGATTTTTCAGAACCACAAATAAAATAAATTTCAGATTGCTGCTCATCAGGTAATGCAAGAAAATAAAGAAATGCTACCAATGAAATAAAGGGATTAAATTTCCTTTTGACTTGGATTTGTTTTAAAAATCTACGTTTTGAAAATTATTCATACATAAATGTACCAAAGGCACTTTATATTACATATGAAATGAGTAAATATATACTGTGTTAACCACCCTAAATCAGGCCTTTATGAGAACAAAGTCTAAATATTTAGTCATCATTTCTTTGAAACCAGTTCAGTCTTTAATTGAGCTGAAGTTTCCAAAGACAAGGTACAAAAATCATATTTTGTTGGCACATTTCAGGAGGTTAAGTAAAAATAGGGATATTTTCTGTCATGTTATTACTGTTATTCACTGTTTGGTTACATGTTAAACTCAACTGTAATATTGGTTACAGTTGAGTTTATTGATTTATTTCCATTTTGTTTGAAAGCCAAACCAATATAAAAAGGTTTAGACCTTTAAAACTAATATAAATATAAGCTCATGTCAAACTGCATCACTGTCATTTCAAGTGGTTAAAGGGACCAAGTTGGCAAATGTTGAAAGATAAGTGAAAGTTGTCAACAAATGTATATTTTATTATTCAGAGTTTTGGTAAAATACATTCCTTCCACTTTTTTCCAAGCATTTTGATTTGAGAAGGAAAACAAGGTGATTTTTTTGTTTCTCCTTTTATTCCCATTTTGAGCAAAGTGGCTGTTTTCAGATGAACTATTGACATTAGAACTGTAATTTCAACATCCACCACAGAACCGGGTTAGCAGTAAAGCCACCGGTTCCACTGGTTTCACTGGTTTCGCTGGTTCCACTGGTTCTGCTGGTTCCACTGGTTTCACTGGTTCCTCTGGTTCCAAAGTAAAAGCCATTTGATTCTCCTTTTGGAGCAAAGTCACAACATTTGTGTGTAAATGGCTGAAAATGCAGGCAAAGTGAAAAACCATCATTTAATCTATTCCTTTGTTTCTTCTGCGTATAACTGATCATAGATCTACAGGATGGTACATTTATTTATTATGAATTTGTTTCAGGACTCGGCAGCTCTCACTCGGTACGAAACCTTCACATTTTAGCACACAGATAAACGGAGATGAGGTTTTTTTATTATCGATCTGTCGTAGCTTAGCCGCTTTCTCACCCAGACATCAACAGTAATAGAGATAAATATGTTATTTACCCAAAACTCATCAATCAAAATGTTCACAGTCCCAGTTCAAATGAAAGCAAGCAAGATGTCACTGCAGTTCATTAGCATGTAAAACATCAAAAAACAGGAAAATCAAGAATCTGCTGTGGAGTTTCAGTCTCAACTGTTGAACCATAAATGAAATATTTTCAGCAGTTTTTATCCAATGTGTTTGCTTAAAACTCATAAATGTTTGGATGACCCTGTACTTTGAGTCTTATTGCAAAAGTCCAAAAGAAATCCAATAACATTAAATAGAAATTAATTCAATGTTCTGGTTTCCAACTGCCTTGTTTTGGAGCACAGAACTTAAAATGGATAACTTTGACATTTTTTGAATATGAAGGCATTTAAATCTTTTAGTTTTGAAATGAAAAACCAATAAAGTGAATAAATCTGGTTACTTTGGTGTCATAATTAGTAAAATTCATTGTGGTCATTTTCCACTGCTTATCAGGTACATCAAAAAAGAGAACATGAAAACTAAATGCATATAACAGAATTCAAATGTCATCAGATGAAAACATTTCTTCAGTGTTTGAAGTTAAAAAGTGAAATCCAAAAGGAACCGAAGAGCAACAGTGGAGACGAGAGATTTGATGTAAAATCAGGGCAAGATTTGTGATCAAAACAAGATTTCATGTTTCAAAGACATGAACACGTTTCGTAGTCTCAGTGTAAAATCATCGTTGACAGAAAAAAAGTCTGAATAAATTTCTGCCAAAAAAATGTCTTAAAAGTCAAAAATTTCTAGAAAAACCAAGAACATTTCTGAGCTCCAAAAGTTAAATATTTTAGAAAAACACTCCCAAAATTTGAGTCCAACATTTTTAACTTTTGAAACTCAGATTCTTTTTTTTTTTTTTTTTTTAGAAAATTTTAGAGATTTATCTCTAAATTTCTGAGTTTTTTTGGATGTAATTTTTGACTTGGAGCTCAGGAATTGCTTTATTTTTTAGAACATTTCTGAGATCAATCCAACTTTTTGCTTTATTTTAGCAGCAGTTTTCTCCTTTTTCTGTTCAGTGGCCGTCAGACTGTCACAGGCGGTGAAGAGAAATTTAAACTGATCGTCAATAAAAAATTGAAACCCGTTCACAGCATAAGCAATAAAATAATGGTGCAGAAGTTCAGCTCTGCTTCGTTTGTGTCCGACTGTTGGGCCCATCATGACTGTGTGCATTTACACAACCAGGTTCTTTTCTCCTTTGTAAGCAATAAGGATGTTTCATTTCAAATAAATAAAGGCTCTCTGTGGGTTTGTCTTCTGCTCAAGGATGCAATAAAATGCCATAATTACAGAAAGATGCAGCTTGATTTTTACCTCTCCTGAAATACAAACAGGCCCAATCTGCTGCTGTCAGATGGAAAAAGTCAAAGTTTAGAAAACTGCAAGCTGGCAGACGTTCCAGACCTTTGCTAGTTTGCTGTGCAGCGAATCAGCTGATGGGGTCAGAGGTTAACCCCACATTCTGGTCCTCCAGGCTTGAAGACAAATCCCACAATTGGTTGTGCTTCAACATGCAGGTTAAGTGAAGAAGAAAACAGGAAAACACATGTTGAGTACCTGTACTATCTGTGTTTCTGTAGTATATAAATATGTGTACTGTAACTGGTGAATAATGTATATATATATATATATATATATATATATATATATATATATATATATATATATACAGAAATATAAACATAAAGAGTAGACAAAGTCTCTGACTGATGCTTTTGTCTAAATTACTTCAATTGATTTTAGATTAAAGCACTTTTATGATTTATTTTATCAGAATGAAACTTAAAAAGTGAATTTGGGGGAATATTAGCACCATCGTGTATTTAAAATCTGTTTGAACAGATTTGTTTACTTTGCATCTGAATATTTGTTCCCACTGATTCAGATTCTTCCTCTGTCGACCACATGATGCTGCAAAACAACTTTATTTCATTTTATTTTAGAATCTGTCACTTAAACGCCACAATATGGCAAAGCATCTGAACTGATGAGGTGGTATCATTCGATGCTACCTGGGTTTGTCTTGAAAGCCAAACTGCCAGTGGAGTGGAAGCAGAAAACATGTTCAGGTAGAAGTGACATAACCAGGCTGTTACATAAAGCGCTTCACTGAAGCCAGCAGACGCTCACATTTCTGCTGTACACGTTTCTCCATCATTCCTTGTTTTTTATTCCTTCATTTGCAGCAATTTGGAAAAACAAATGTTGGGAAAGCTTTAAGAGTCCGATTGAAATATGGATTCACATTGTTAAACTTGAAGGAATGTGAACGATTTACACCTTCCAAACAACTCCTTCTATGTTAACAATATGAAATCATGAGATTGTTCAAAAAATAAATAAAGCAAGCAAGGCCAATTATGAAAAATAAAATTTATCCTTTCAACTCTTCTTTCAAGTCTGCAGCTGAAAAAAGGTTTTCAAAAAACTGTTTCCAGTAAATCCACTTTTTTGTATTGTTAACTTAAAATGTTCAATGAATTTTAATAGTGAAGAATATGATTCATTTACAGCAATGTGTAGTGAAATTGCTGTTAATGCATCAACATTAACAAGAACAAAGAGCCTTTAGGAATGAGACGGAGTCACTGAGGGGGAAACAGAAAGAAGAAGATCAGGAAGAATCTGGAGAAAACTGCAGGAACAAAATGAGAGACAGACAGGAAGGAAGAGGATCTGATGGACGGAAGCTTGGAAGGAGCAAAAGAGCTGAAGACATTCAGACAGCTTCAGGATCATCATCATCATGAAGATCATCCTCTGACCCACATGTGTTGAAAAACATTTTATTTTTTAGACAGAAATTATCCCTTGATTGATGAATGTTGCATTTTGGGAACATTCAAAGTAAAATCACCTTCTGCCTGAAGTGGGACTAGAAAACAAGGTGAAACTTCATGATGACTGATGTTTCCAGTTTAATGAACAAAATACTCTTTATTCCAGCTGCTAAAGCCCAAAGTCGGCCTTCCTAAAATATGCTACAATATTTACATTTCAGTTTGGATGACAGTTAGAAATCCATCGTGTTCAGAGCTTAAAGATTCAGGATCAATCTTCAGAATCAGCTGAAGACGAATAAATCCATCAAGAAAAACCAGCAGCAAAATTGCTTTGATGCTGGAGATTCGCTTCATTCCAGACTTAGCGGCACTTTTCTTAAACTGTCCCAAAAATAAAAATGAGGGGTGAAATTACACCGGCAGTTGCAATTTTTATTTTATTACTTAATAACAGAAAACCTGGAGGAAAGGTTCAAGGCGTTTGATTCAGACGGCAGTTTCATGGATTTGCTAGAGAAAACTCTGACTTCAACTCCTGGGAGGGTTTGGCACTTCCCAAAGCAAACTGGACCAACCGCATCGGCCCGGTAAGCAGCAACAGATACAAGAGCCAGAAAAGAAAAAGAAGTGAAAAGATACTCCAGAAGGTCCAGAGTGACGGTCCAGGGTGACGGTCCAGAGTAACGGTCCAGAGTGACGGTCCAGAGTGAAGGTCCAGAGTGAAGGTCCAGAGTAACGGTCCAGAGTGACGGTCCAGAGTGAAGGTCCAGGGTGACGGTCCAGAGTGACGGTCCAGAGTGAAGGTCCAGAGTGAAGGTCCAGAGTGACAATCCAGAGTGACGGTCCAGAGTGAAGGTCCAGAGTGACGGTCCAGAGTGACGGTCCAGAGTGAAGGTCCAGGGTGACGATCCAGGGTGACGGTCCAGAATGAAGGTCCAGGGTGACGGTCCAGGGTGACGGTCCAGAGTGAAGGTCCAGGGTGACGATCCAGGGTGACGGTCCAGAGTGAAGGTCCAGAGTGAAGGTCCAGGGTGACGGTCCAGAGTGACGGTCCAGAGTGACGGTCCAGGGTGACGGTCCAGGGTGACGGTCCAGAGTGAAGGTCCAGGGTGACGGTCCAGAGTGACGGTCCAGAGTGACGGTCCAGGGTGACGGTCCAGGGTGACGGTCCAGAGTGACGGTCCAAAGTGAAGGTCCAGGGTGACGGTCCAGAGTGACGGTCCAGAATGAAGGTCCAGGGTGAAGGTCCAGGGTGACGGTCCAGAGTGACGGTCCAGAGTGACGGTCCAGGGTGACAATCCAGAGTGACGGTCCAGAGTGACGGTCCAGAGTGACGGTCCAGAGTGACGGTCCAGGGTGACGGTCCAGAGTGAAGGTCCAGGGTGACGGTCCAGAGTGACGGTCCAGAGTGACGGTCCAGGGTGACAATCCAGAGTGACGGTCCAGAGTGACGGTCCAGAGTGACGGTCCAGAGTGACGGTCCAGAGTGACGGTCCAGGGTGACGGTCCAGAGTGAAGGTCCAGAGTGAAGGTCCAGAGTGAAGGTCCAGAGTGAAGGTCCAGAGTGACGGTCCAGAGTGACGGTCCAGAGTGAAGGTCCAGGGTGACGGTCCAGAGTGAAGGTCCAGAGTGACGGTCCAGAGTGAAGGTCCAGGGTGACGGTCCAGAGTGAAGGTCCAGGGTGACGGTCCAGAGTGAAGGTCCAGGGTGACGGTCCAGAGTGACGGTCCAGAGTGAAGGTCCAGAGTGAAGGTCCAGAGTGACGGTCCAGGGTGACGGTCCAGAGTGACGGTCCAGAGTGACGGTCCAGAGTGACGGTCCAGAGTGACGGTCCAGAGTGACGGTCCAGAGTGACGGTCCAGGGTGACGGTCCAGAGTGACGGTCCAGAGTGACGGTCCAGGGTGACGGTCCAGAGTGACGGTCCAGAGTGACGGTCCAGGGTGACGGTCCAGAGTGAAGGTCCAGAGTGAAGGTCCAGAGTGAAGGTCCAGAGTGAAGGTCCAGAGTGACGGTCCAGGGTGACGGTCCAGAGTGACGGTCCAGAGTGACGGTCCAGAGTGAAGGTCCAGAGTGACGGTCCAGGGTGACGGTCCAGAGTGACGGTCCAGAGTGACGGTCCAGGGTGACGGTCCAGAGTGAAGGTCCAGAGTGAAGGTCCAGAGTGAAGGTCCAGAGTGAAGGTCCAGGGTGACGGTCCAGGGTGACGGTCCAGAGTGACGGTCCAGAGTGAAGGTCCAGAGTGAAGGTCCAGAGTGAAGGTCCAGAGTGACGGTCCAGAGTGAAGGTCCAGAGTGACGGTCCAGGGTGACGGTCCAGAGTGACGGTCCAGAGTGACGGTCCAGAGTGACGGTCCAGAGTGACGGTCCAGAGTGACGGTCCAGGGTGACGGTCCAGAGAACAACGATGGAAAGCATGAACATCTTCACAGACCTCATTGCAGAGGTGATGAAAGATCACAAGGAGTTTGATTTCTGTTTCCTGCATGTCAATGTTTTACACATGCTGGTCAAACCAAAACATCTGACTCACCAAAAGCGGCAGCCATATTGTTCGGCAACCATGTTGTTGACAAGCACATCCAGTTTCTACCAGCCTCAGATGGGAGGCGACGTACGGATTTAACAAACGGTGAGACTGAATAACTCAGTCTGCTTTCTATTCACCATATTGTTGAGCTATTTTGACATTTCACAAATAAATTTTCCAAATGGAAACCGAAGAGTTTTTCAATGTTAGGGTGCCAAAACAATCACTTGGTGAGCTGTTGTTGTTTTATTTCTAAAAACTGTAATGGAAACATTTTGCATCAGACGAATGACAAACCCTAACCCTAACCCCTAACCCCTAACCTTTATAAACAAAGACAGGAAGTAGTTTCAGGCTGATGGTGCAGCACTTATTATCTGAACAATCTTATCTATGCAGGATTTTAATTTGAATTGTGTTTCTTATTTAATGAAAACAACAAAATTGCTAAATTGTTTTTGACATTAGGACAAAGTTTTGGTCATATTTGCTACAGCGTGAAATAAAAACATCTGAGTGTGACTCGAACTTTTGACTGATTAAAAATCCAGCAAAAAGAAAAAAAACTCCCAACATGAAACAGTTCAGTCCAGACAAAATGTAACACCTGAGATTTATATACTAAAAGTTCAACTTACTTTTCAAAATGAATTGACATTTTAAGCTACCTGGAAAGTCTGTACATGTATGAAACTTGTATAGAAATATCAGAATTGACTGCAATGATACAGCCACTAAATAGTGCGCTTTTATTCTTTATTATTGTTTAATCGCTGAATATTGAAATCAAATCAGAAAAAAGTCTGATTTGGAGTAAACATTGAATAAATATAGAGGGATCTGAAAAAACCTTTGTAAATTTTGAGCTTTTCAAAAGAAAGTTGTGTTTTTGTTTTTGTGTAAAAACTCAGGAAAGATGAAAACGTTCACTTAAGGAATGTGTAACCCGAAATTAATCTTTTATTTTTGCGGGCCCACTTCCTGTATTGTCCCAAACTCTCCAGCTTATTTAAAGCCCGCGTCCAGCGCGCAGTTTGAAACATTCCCAGCTGTTTCACGGTGATTGTGGTCTGCTGTTGGCGTCTTTGGCACAAACGCACCCAAATCTTTGAATACACTGATTTAATTGACTGGTGAGTTTATTTAATAGCACTGTTGCTTTTATATTTGAAACTTTTTGCTGGATTGCTCATTGGAGCGTTGTTTTTACAATTATTGACACACGTGGACCGTCACACTGGATTCTGTCCCAGCTGATTGTGGATAAGTACGCCCCACTCTCTGAGAAGATAACTCGTGTCTGAATTTACATAGATTTTAAGGCATTGAAGTTAAAATGAAAGAATGTAGAATTTAATCAATTCTTCTGTACGATGTTTGTACATAATTGATTTGATAGAAGTACTTAATAGGTTTTCTGACCTTTTAGGGTTAGGGTTTTTATTTTTCTGATGGATCAGATCCTCACCCGGATCTGAAGATGGTGAGCTAAGGACAAAAGGACTGTGGACTTCATGATCTTGGATACTAATTTATTTTGAGTCAATTATCTTGTCTCCCTGTATTGGTGCAATTGTCTGTCTTTCTTATACAAATCACTTAATATATATACACCAAAGCTAAAAGGACTGTTTCTGGGTTTTTTTCTCTATTCACACCCTCAGACTTCTTAAAGGGCCACTCTTCTGACGCTGCTTTTGTAGCCGCAGTTAGCCACTTAGCCTGTAACTGTTACAAATGCTGACATTGCGACTTTAGCTAAAAATGTTTGTTTTTCTTATTTTAAAAGAAGAATTTAGTTTCTATGTATTTGCATCTATTATTGCAAATAAACAATAGTCTATTGTATAAAAAGGCTTAAAAATTCTGCAGAATGTGAAGGTTTTTTATGTGATTGACTGACCGATCAATCGTCAGAATAATCAATTGCAGCCCTACTAACAACTCAACCCATTTAAGTAAATCTAATGGGTTGGCAAATTTGAAGTGGTAACTGATCAAATTCAGCCTGTAAAGGAAAGAAAACAAAATGCTTTGCAGAAAGTCAAAGTGTGGAGACGAGCAGCGCTTCGTGCCAAAGCAGTTCAGCAGACAAGTCTTTCCGGAATCAGCCGCTATTTTTAGTCGTCCTCCAGTCACAGAGAGCAGACTGGATGTTTTTAGAGCTGCACTTAAAAAAAGCAGAAGAACATTCAGGTTTTAGAAACAGCTAGATTTTCTCACAGCATGAAGACAAATAGCAATTTCAAGCTACCAGCATTTTATCTGATGTAAGATTTAGTTGAACTCTCCCAGTACTGGTTCTGTTGCAGCTTTTCTCTATGAGCCCTAATTATCCACTAAACATCACTGGACTGGAAAAGCTGGACTGACCGGATCAACTCTGTTCCTCTCAGGCTGTTCTTCATCTCCTCAGAACTTTTGTCTTCATGAGTAGCGAGCCGGCGCCACAACGCCGTCCAGGACGGGAGGCAGAGATTTCTGGATAATCTGGAGAAAATGTCTCTTTTTGATACAATACTATGGGACTCCAATCCTGACGAAAAGCTGCAGCTTCAGGAACCCATTTACCAGGTCTCGTTTGTTTGTTTTTTTATTCTGCACTGACATGTTAATTTCCATAATAAAGTCAATTCATTCATTCAATAGAATAAGAATTTATATTGACTTAGACAAACATTGGTTTCATTTTCATTAATTAAAACCAGGTCACAGGAACTTCTTCCCTTCTTCTGCTATAATATTTGTAAAACTGAAGAAATTGGATGTATTACGAGTAATTCATCGAGTTTTCGTCATCTAATTTAAGAATCTATGAAATGTTAACTGGAGTAAAACTCCAAAAAATCAGTTTGCTTTCAAAACCATACAAAATTCAAAACATTTTGCATTTAAGATTGAACAAAAATCCTTTGTGAAACCCAGAATTCCTCAAGTGTCAGTTTTTGAATTCTGTAAATAAATCTATAAAATATCTTTTTCTATCTGCAGCGCCCCCAGCTGGTTTTGTTATACCCCATGTCAGTCAATTACTGTCTGAGTTCCAGCAGACTGGATTGGATCATTATTTGTTGTTAAAAGCAGAACCTCAACATTACAAATTGAATTTCTAACGTAAATGTTATTAAAGAACCAAAGTGAGCTGAAAATCCTTCACAGCTGCAGCTGCAAACAGACAGAAGCTTTTTTCTATTTCACTCAAACCTGCGAACACCAAGTGTTTCTATATCGGCAGGCAGAACAGAGAGCGCGATGATCCGGCAGTGACTCATCCTTTTCATGCCTTCCAACACCAACACAGTTGAACACTGAGGAGCAGCTCCTGTCATCCATCACCATTTTCATAACACAAGAACAATCTAAACTCCAGGACAGCAGCCCATGTGTTTGTTCACCTCAAATGAGGAGAACATGAAGCCTTCGGCAATAAATATTTGAAGCTTTAAGCCTCTGAAATGTTGCAGAGTATCTCATACACCTCAGGATTTAGCTGAGGATTTTAGCAAATAAACATTTATTTTAAACTTCATTTTTCTTAAAATTCACCAAACGTCTGTCAGAAAGATGAAGGAATCCTAAAATTGCTAAAATATAGCAACATGTTCATTGAAAACAAGCAACTTGTGTCACGCCCAGGTGTTTATTAGGAGATTGCTTATTCTTGGTCAGACAGGCCAGGGTCAGAACCGGGACATCCAAATAGGGATCAGGCAGTCACAGGGTCAGACAGACAGGAGGTCCTTACCCAGCGGGGAGAGTCCGGGATCGGGGACAGGAGAGGAATCTAGGCAGAGACAGACGGGTTAGATACTGTGCAGTTAGCTCCAGTTACTACAGCAGGCCTGGAGGTTTCACAACAATCTGACGCCGTGCAGGAGATTTCTTCCCTTCTGTCCTAATATGGCAGCAGCTGAGGATCAGGCGGATGACGATCATCAGGTGCGAGTGGTCACTGCTCAGCAGCAGCTGTGACAACTTGGTGAGAGATGCTAGCAACATGACAGCTAATTTTCTGTTCTGTTAACATAAAAATGAACATTTTTAGTAAATAGTACTGAGACTTTCACAGTACCTGTGCACTTTGGTCAGATGAATCTGTAAAAAAACAACTCCATGGCTTCTGTTAAGTACAGTGGAGGATCTGTGAGGCTGTGGGCCTGTTTCTCTCCCAAAGTGTCTAGTGAAAATGGCTGAAACACAAATCCCTCCAGGGTTGTTTTGAAGCAACTGATTGGTTCGCTCTTTGCCAGCCTCATGGAGATGACATCAGAGCCATGACTGACATGAAGGTCTGTGTGGACGGCAGCATCGCCACCAGAACAGAGAGATACTGCCTGAATGACAAACTCTGGATCAGCAGGGAGGAACCAAAGAGCCTTTAGGGAACGAGACGGGGAGTCGCTGAGCAGGAAACAGAAGCAGCTACAATCCAGATTAGAAATAAAAGAACAGGAAGAATCTGGAGAATAAACTGCAGTGTGAGGGTTTGTGTTATTACTCTTTCATTTAGTCCCTGTATTGTCTTGTCTATTTGTTCATTGGTTCCAGCTCTCACTTGTTGCCTTGATTATTCCCTGGTGTGTTTATCCTCACAAATCCTTTCAGTCTGTGTTCATGTCCCTCACCTGTTTCCTGCTTTGGAGAACCTTGAGAGCTACAATAAAGTCTTTTCTCCACGTCACCTTGAATCTCACCACATCCATCCTCACCATCAACAACCACAACTTGACCTGCAGAGGAGCAAAAAATCATCATCATCATCATCCTCCTCTCCTGTCCCCAACCTGACTGACGTCCCATCTTCCTCCCCCACAGCTTCCTGTCAAACTGGTCTGAATGTTCCCAGCTCTGATGTTTCATCCTCCTCCTTAGTCATGGACTCTTCTGAGAACTAGAACCAGAACCAGGTCCAGATGGTATCAGTCTGTCTGGACCTGGAATCCCACAGAGTCCAGCAGAGCAGCTCTGGGATTCTGCAACATCTGTTCATCCTCAGCCCGACCCAACGAAGGTTCTGTTGCTGTGGAAGACATCCTGCCTGGTTCTGGTACCAAAAGAAACTCACCATCAGTTACCAACAACTGTAGACCTGTTGCCATGACAACTCCCATAATGCAGGACCCCCTGCAGTCTGCTTATCACCATGGAGACAGAGACGCCATCATCCACCTGAGGATCATCTGCTCTGCTCTGCAGGAACCGCAGCTAGATTAGATCATCTAATCGTATAGATAAGAGTTATAAGAGTTATGGAAGATATAGATCAGATAGATTAGATTAGATCATCTAATCTATCTGATCTATATCTTCCACTAATAGACTGAAGGACGGAGGGTCCAACCCGCAGGCGGCAGGAGAACCTCAGGCCTCTGGATTCTCACCATTCCTTCCTCTCTCTACACCTCAGGCTTCCAGCAGTCAGATTTCCATCATCTCCAGAAATACTCAGATTACTCTGTACTCAGATTACTCTGCAGCTGCTGGTGGATGAGAGATGGACCAGAGGCCAGAGAGCTCCTGGATGCTTGGAGGGAACAACCTAATCATCCAGGATGGAAACAGAACAATGGAGATTATTTCAGGGGAAACAGGGTGAAAAATCACACTCTATGTACTTCATGGAGAAGAAGTGGAGGATATAAAAACCTCCGAGTTGATCTGGATAAACTGGAGACACAGGAGAAAAATGCCTAAAGGAGGAACAGAACTAGAACCAGAACAGAGCGACTGGAGGAAGAGAAGATCAAGAAACTGCAGACCCTCCATCAGTCTGTTGGCGAGAGCCGCATCATAACCATGGACTTGAAGAGGCTCAACAACTTGATGAAGGAAGCTGGTTCTGTTCTGGTTCTGACCTGTTGTGGGTTTGCGTTGGTTCCAGATCTGTTTCTTACTGTGGAACCTCTGGATTTGATGATTCAATGAAGGATTCTTCATAAAAATCCAGGTAATTTGGGCCGACCCAGACCATTGTTTCCATCAGACTGTCTTGTGTCCAAAGTGGGTCCTGGAGGTCCTAGTTCTGTCCCTGCAGGTAGAAACATGTCAGTGTTCTGCTAACGAGCCATCGTTGGATCCAGGATCCAAACCCTAAACCACATTGCTCTATAATAACTCTGCAGAATATCAATTAACATGAATTACATTTAATTTCCCTTTGGACGCAATAAAGCTTTTACTTTGAATATGAATTCAATAACCCTTAATAATCACAAAATATATTTTAGAAATATAAAAGTCCTTAAAGGTTCTTTTTTAGACTTGTGTGATTATTGCAGTCTAGAAATTGTGGAGCCAAAATTAGGTTTATGTTTGGGACATAATTATAAAATGAACAGAAGTTGAAAATTGAAGTGAAAACAATTCTGCTTTTATACAGCAGGTTGAAATTTTTATGAACCCAAATGTGAAGCTCTTATTATAAAAAGTAATTATCCCTCTCAGCATTTAGTCTGAAAGCAGACAGTAGATATGACGTCTATTTTATGGTTGTCTTCAAAATCAAAGCGCTTTTCAGACAGCAGGGCTTCTGGGTTTGGGTTGCTGCCGGGTTTGGGTTGCTGCCGGGTTTGGGTTGCTGCTGTGGGACGAATCAGGAAAAGTAGCAGCTGTTTGGATCGTACCTGTGGCTCCGGCCAGGTCTTTGGAAAACTCTTTCTGCCTCCACGATTCCCGTCAAGTCCAAATCATTTTCCCATGACAGGAGAGAAACTGTTTTTTCCAGGGAACCGAACAAAACCTTTTCTTTACATTTTGAACAAACTCATTTTCAGATATTGAGATTTCAGTCTGAGATTGAGCTCCTTCCAGTTTGAGCTGCTTTAGTGTCTCTGACACTTTAAATCCATAGAAGCTGCTGACAATTACATTTTGAAAAGCAGAAGTGGAGCCTCCTGCAAAATGTAAAGAATACAGCCTGTGGTTTTTGGATGGCGACTCAACAAGGCCATTAAAACAATCAATAACATGATCAATTAAAATGAGCTCAATAATGTCCATTTAGATGATTTTTTTTCTTCCTACCAAAAACTAATCTGTTTTTTTTCAGACAACAAAACATATTAGAGGACAAAAGCAAACCATTAATTTTTCACAAAAACTTGTTTTATTCAAATAAAAAAACTTTTGCTTAACATGGAAAAATAACCCTAATGAAATAAATTCATCTTTTAGTCTGACAGTAAACTGTTTTCTGTCCAAGCTGTGAAACAAAGTTTTTCCAAATTTATACCTGAAACTAAAAGCTACAAAAAGTTGTGAAGGAACAAGAATTTAACGAGAAGAAAGATGTTTCAGATCAATACGCAACAGAAAAACAGTCAAATATAAAAGTCAGTTATACTCATATGAGTAAGTCCAACAATTCTATAGAAATTTGATGAAAGTGTATTTAGTTTGGTCTCACAGGGGAAACATCTGAGCAAAATCTGAGCTCCTAGAAATCAGTTGAGTTTTACTGCATAAGTGAAGCTGCACAACACAAATGCCTGAAAACAGAATGTGAAGATATTCAAATCAAAAGCTGTTAATCCTGCTGGCTTTCTTTCACAAAACTCTTTCATCAGGTCAACAGTTCTGATGTTACAGTTCTAAATTTGCAGAGTTCTCAGTAAGTAGATGGACATGGTGTCGTGTTGAATTCTCATAGAATGACTTTTTCTTCTTTTGTTTCTTCCTCTGGTTTGTCAAAGAATGAATTAGTTGCTGACAATGAGGACGAATCCTGAGCCTGTTTTTCCACTTTTCCGCAGAGCCGGTCTGGGCCGATCCGAACCGATCCAGGCCAACAGCAGGTTCAAACACCGGACCAGGTTGGAAGCCAGGTCAGCTTCCAACCTGGTCCGGTGTTTATGCACTAATCCTTTCACGCTGCTCTGTTCCTGCTTCCTGCAACCCTGAGAGCTGTGCTTCCAATCGGGCCGGCCACACCACTCTGATTTGAAGTCAGCTAGTGATTGGTGCATTGGCTGTGGGGTCGAAGCTAAAGACCAATCTATTTCCTAGATTTCTTTTTACGGTTAAAAAGCAGCAGAACCCAACGTGAGTCCAGCCAGTCTGATGAGAATATTTTTCAGTGGAAGGAAACGCTGGCAAATCGTTTCCTGGATGAGAAAACAACAACAGAACTGTTCTGCTATTTCTGGGAAGATCGCCTCGGCAGCTTCAGCAGGAAATTCAAACCTTACATGATGGTTCCCACCTTCCGCCGAGGCGACACGCTGCTCTGTCCAAAACACCCAGGGCCGGACTCCAACAGGGCCACGGGGGGCCGGAGTGCAACAGGGCCACGGGGGGGCCGAGTGCTACGGGGGGGCTGGAGTGCAACCGGGGGGGCCGGGCCCTGTATTGCAAAAATACCTCTAGAGTTTATGGTTTTTCAAGGCTCCAAATATCTTGTAATTTGTAGTCACAACAAAAGCTGAGCTAAATCATTGAATGGAGATCATAGTGATGGAGTAATGGAATGAAACTGTTCTGCTAGTTTTCACTTTTTCCAGAATCTGACTAAATAGTTTCTGATGAAGCAGTTTTTGGATTGCTTTGGATACCGATGAATGGAGGATTTATTCTTCTGCTCCACCTCTTGCTGCAGAAAGTCCAGCAGCTCCGTCTCTGGGGTCAAAGACGTCTTCTGGCCTGTTGTGGAGGACGAGGCGTTTCTATTTGCGGTTGCTGAATGCGGCCCTGATGGCGGCTGCTGAGTGTTTGAGTGGGCGGCGATGCAGATTGTGTGTGGGCACTGCTGAGAGCACTCACTCCTGATAAATATTTCATATGTGTATTAGTAGTTTCTATAAATGGAGACTTTGGTGCTTTGAGCACAGAATGAAATGTTTTGTTGAAGAGAAAAAGCTACTTCTGGCCATGTTTCAGCACAACAAAAACTAGATCATTTCAGAAGGGAAAAGCCAAAAGTCAAGGTGACTTTTGGAAGAATTTATAGTTTATCCTCATTTCATAACTTCTGCCAATTAATCCTGTCATGCAAAACAAATGCAAGGAATGAAAATCTTTACACCTCTTAATAAATATTGTGAAGAAGGAAATGAATCCATAAATAACTAAAGATAATCTAAAAGAAATATTTGCTCTTTTTTTCTGCAGACTCAGGACTTCCTGAAGAAAGATGAGATTCCCACATACTATTTATTTATTTATTTATTTTGCAAGGATCAAATCTAAATCAGATGAATGTTTCCACTTCTGTGAAAATAATGATAAAATTTTTGTAGGTGGTCCAAACAATTATACAATTGTTTGAGTAAGAAAGTTATTCACAAATAAGAAGCTTTTAAGATAATTTTCCCCCAAAGTTTTCATCTCTTTTTGGGGAGATTGCCACAAATTGAGATACAAATTCCTGAAACTCTGCAGGCCTCTCAGCATTTTTTGGTTTCACTAAACCCAAATCAACATTCCATTATTTTACATAGAATGTAAAAGTATTTTTTTATAAAATAATTGTGCTATCTTTGTGCTCTCGTGTAAATTGAGATAATTTCTGTATATATTTGTTAAATGATGTAATTTTTTTAGCCCAAAATTGTCAGTGCTGCTCTGGCCAGTTATGTTGATGTCAACGTCACACAGTCCTGCATTTGTGTATGAAACAATTTCACTTTTAAAAACTTGTTTCTTTTCATATGGTGATTTTTGAACGTTGTGATTGGAGCTGCTGATAAACTGATTTTATTTATTAATTGGACTTTCTGTTTTTGGACGATGTAATTTTTGTTGTTTCCATAGTTCAGTGCGACGTCAGCACATCGTATCACTTCCTTTCTTTGACTCGTATGTTTTTCAGCTGGTAAACTTTACAACAGGTCAACTTTCAAGAAATGATTGAAAAGAAAGACATTTTTTAAAAGATATTTTATGTTGGTTATAAAAACTAAAAAAAAGAAAAAAGTGACAAAAATAAAAAATCAGAATTTTAAATTGAAATTAAAATAAGACATTTTTTTAAATTAAAGCTGTAATGATGTCAGACTTTCAGTAATCAAAGCTTTGCTCAAAGTCACTGATGACCAGGAGAAAGATCCAAAACTCGGCTTTCAATCTACAAAAGCACGACTGAGACGATAATCCAGGTGTTGAAATGGATCAGAGAGCAAAGAGCTGAACTAACGTGGCCGCACAGAAATGAATCTCAGCATTTTGACACTAAAGTAACAGAATCGTTGGGCTTTTTTCCCATTAAGAATGATTAATGTTTAATCTGCTCTGATGAAAATGCAACTGCTTCTATTTCCATTTACTGGATCATAAAATGCTCACATTAATGTACTGATTAATGTACAAGAATTCATGTACAAAACACATAAGTGAGTGCCCTTTAGGACGCTCATGAGAAAACAAGTAAACATTTTGTGCTGCTGTGATGATGTTATATAATAACTGTGTGACAGACTTTCATAAATCATAATAATAATAATAATAATAAGAAGTGAGGTACTGATGTAATATTCCTGACTTGGCCAAAAATATATTCAACGTAGTTTTTACAAACATTTTAATTTAATGGGGTCTAGAGGTTAGGGTCAAGATCTCAGCTCTCCATGACAAGGCAACGCTACGGGTCGTCACACGCCTTCTCCACTTCTTCTTCACTGGGTTGCACCCAAGTGAAAAAAAGACTGATTCTATATTCAGGCACGACAACAACCCAAAACTTGCATGTAAACACAATAAAAAAAACCAAAAAAATACTCAAGACCCCCCTAAAAAATTTATTTGCTCTCTAAAAATTTAAATAACCCTATCCTTAACACTAGTTTGCAATAAAGACAAAATTATGGAAGATCCATTTTTACAGTGCAAACTCCCATTAATCAAATATAAGAGAAAAGCAAATGAAAACACATTTTAGATTGAAATCATGTTTATTGCAGCCATCCAAAAGAAACTGACCTACTACTGAAAGGATTAGAAAGATATTTAGTCAAAGTGGAATGAATTCAAATGAGTTTAATTAAAACTAAAGGAAACCACATCAGGAGTGCACCATGGGTGTTTTGCCATTATGACTAGACACCTTACCTGAGTTTCTGCTGGATCAAGGAGTTTTCATCTCGATGCTGCTATGCTCACTAGGAATTGGATTTAAAAGACAATTATTCAAAGCTAATTTTCTCTTCTACTTTTTAAATTCAGTTTTTTTTTTTACTGAACTCACAGCTCAGCTTAAAATCTTCTCTGTGAGCCTCTGTATGATGACAAAGCTTTATCTTACTTGCTCTGAAGCTGGATTTTGGTTTTTAAATGTCCGCTCTTTTAATCATCTTTTATTTCATTTGTCTTCAAACTCCATTTTTTAAGAGAAAAACATAGTTCATCTTCAAATCTCATCTCTGAGCTTCTGCTCGGAGCCAGAAATGTGTCAATGCTGTTCTGAACATCAGAAATGGACTTTAAAATCGGCATCAGCATTACCCAGAATGCATTGCACACGGTGGGGGTTTCAGATTTCAGCTTCTAGTTTGGGTATTTTTGCTGCAATCCCTAATAAACCACACACCATGTGATTAGCATTAGCTCCTCTTTCAAACTACATTGTTTAGAATGAGCTAAAAACATTTAAGAAATCATCACCATGAGTCACAATGACGTGTTCAGAGTTGAACTCCTGTAGGCTGGATCTTGTGGTGGCAGCTTTGGGTAAGTCTGATCACTTTGTTAATGTGGTTATGCACTCTGCTTGGACCACTTGATACAGAGCATTCTAGAGGTCTTGCGGTGTATGATGGCACTAGAATGTCTCTTTACTTTCATTGCAGGGCTGATGGTTTGAATCCCAGTAGGTGTTTGGAGACCTTGAAGGCAGCAGCTTGCTGCAGCTGGTCCAGGTTCTTCTTCCTGGGAGGATGATTGGGTAGCAACACCTTGCTACTGCTGCTTTTGCTCATCCTTCTGGGGAACACAACTGCAACAACCTGGTGGAGATCTACTGTTGTGCAATTCACTCTGCACTGGGAAGCTAAGGTGAGTCAGTAAACTTGCAGGCTGCCAGGATTCAACACAGACCAGTAGAGAATCAACGGAGAACTCTTCTGCTTCCTGGGCATGCTGGTTCCACCCTTGCGGTGTTAACGGACAGTGTGTTTTTGAAACCAGGGGCGCGGTACGTATCAGCCTTCCCAGGTTCCGCTATAGGAACAGCACGGGAAAGGTGACTCCAGGACTTGGGAGTCTTAAATGCAGTCCAGTCTTCTAGAGGAATAGCCTCACACACAGCAACATGCACTCCAGCTGGTATTCTCTATTCAGTCTACAGCTTAGAATGCAGAAGGAATTTTAATTTCAGAAAATCTTCAGCTTAAAGTCAATAGCTTTAACTCATATTTCATGTAATATTGCAGGGTGGGGTCCCAAATTAACATATCAGGAAATTCATTTTAAATGTCAAAGACAGCAGTTTCACAATTGATGATGAAATCCAAAACTCTTTAGTGTCTATTAAGATTAGGACTATTTCTGAGTTCCAAAACAAAATGATAACACAGTATAGCTGTAACTGTTTCAGCAATGTGGAATATTCAAAGTACTGCCAACAGGTAGGCTAAATCTATCTCCCTAAATGGTAAAATTCCTCTAAGCCAATTTCATTGCTTCTGTTCTAAACAGCTAATTTCAATCTCTCAATATATTACAACATTTCGTTTAATTGACTCCAAACCTACTTTACACCCAACTATGAGCGTATTACCATAAGTGGAAAATTATGTAAAGAGCCTTGTAACAATTGCAATCTGCCTGTTAGAAGAGCACCTTGCAAATAAAAATGCACCCTAATTTTTAGTGATTTGCTATAACTCTGCATTGGATTGTTGAAGTTTTCCACCGTTTACATATTGGCATCTTGCTTTCAATGGACACTTTCTGTTGCAGTAAGGGTCCAATTTTCACTCTGAAAAGTCAGTTATCAAGCTCAGCCAACACATTTTTGGCTGCTTCCATGTAAAAAGAGCATGATGCTCTTCATGTCTCACACAGATCTTTGTGGTACATTCTGCCACCTATTGGCTAATCCTAAATCTCTAACTGGCACCTTCAAATATCAATTTTTTGGCCACTATTTAACCCCAGTAGCTCCATCTCTTGAAAGAGTAGTGCTCTGGAAAAATATAGTAAAATCATAGTTTTCCATTTACTATAATAGAGTAAACTGAACATGTTATTAAATCAACTAACATCGCAATATACAATTTAATTTAAATTTAAAATCTTAAATTTTCATTTAATGTTAAACTTGTGAAGAGATTGAATTAACAGTTTAGAACAGTGGCAATTTATAACACCCTAACATTTGTGTACAAAAAATTCTTAAAATCCTTATTTCCACATATTGGTAAATTATTTTAAGGAGCATTGATAACAGTTGCACAATTGATTAAAGAAATCCAAAACTCTTCAATGTCTGTTCAGATTAGGATTATTTCTGAGCTCCAAAACAAAACTATACAAAGTATAGCTGTAACTCTTTCAGCAATGTTTCCCATTCAAAGTGCTGCTAACATGTAGGGTAAAACGCATCTCCCTAAAGGGTAACATTTCTCTAAGCCAATTTCATTGCTGCTGTTCTAAACAGTTAATTTCAATCTCTTAATATGTTATGACATTTAATTTTATTCACTCCAAAGCTACTTAAAATGTGTTGGATGGTTTGGTTTCCCATAACTTTCCACTTATGGGATAATGCTTATAGTTATGTGTAAAGAGCCTTGTAACAATTGTAATCTGCCTGTTAGAAGAGCACCTTGCAAATAAAAATGCACCCTAATTTTTGGTGATCCCTTTAACTGTGCATTGGATTGTTGAAGTTTTCCATCTGTTACATATTGGCATCTGGCCTTCAATGGACACTTTTTCTGTTGGAGTAAAATGTCAGGGTCCAATTTTCACTCTGAAAAGTCAGTTATCAAGCTCAGCCAACACATTTTTTTGCTGCTTCCACGCAAAAAGAGCATGATGCTCTTCATGTGCCACAAAGATCTTTGCGGTACATTTTGCAAACTATTTCCTAATCCCAAAATAAGTAACTTATGCACCAAACTGGAAAGAAATATGACTTACTGAATTTTTTTCCCCCACCAGAAAGTATTCAGGATGATGTGCTTCTCTTACCTTAGCCAAATTGCCTCTAGCAATTTTAACTGTAATCTGGCAGAACAATAAAATTACATGTAGAATTTTTCATTGTGGAGTACATACCAAAGAATCCGTGGTGTGTGGAAGTTCAGTTCAATTTCTATGCACTTCTTAATGACAGCTAAAAATTTAGTTAAATGTTTTAAGACAAGTAGGTATAGAGATTTATAAGTTAGTATTCACTCTACAGAAATGTAAATGATGGCTTGTATATTAAATGTGTAATGTATAAATTTATTTAGAAATTTCTAAATGAATTTATACATTCACCTAAATAATTTTTAAGGAATAGGTGACCCTGGCGAAACCTTTCTTTAGGGTTTGGTCTTTAGGGTTTGGTCTTTAGGGTTTGGTCTTTAGGGTTTGGTCTTTAGGGTTTGGTCTTTAGGGTTTGGTCTTTAGGGTTTGGTCTTTAGGGTTTGGTCTTTAGGGTTTGGTCTTTAGGGTTTGGTCTTTAGGGTTTGGTCTTTAGGGTTTGGTCTTTAGGGTTTGGTCTTTAGGGTTTGGTCTTTAGGGTTTGGTCTTTAGGGTTTGGTCTTTAGGGTTTGGTCTTTAGGGTTTGGTCTTTAGGGTTTGGTCTTTAGGGTTTGGTCTTTAGGGTTTGGTCTTTAGGGTTTGGTCTTTAGGGTTTGGTCTTTAGGGTTTGGTCTTTAGGGTTGGTCTTTAGGGTTTGGTCTTTAGGGTTTGGTCTTTAGGGTTTGGTCTTTAGGGTTTGGTCTTTAGGGTTTGGTCTTTAGGGTTTGGTCTTTAGGGTTTGGTCTTTAGGGTTTGGTCTTTAGGGTTTGGTCTTTAGGTTTGGTCTTTAGGGTTTGGTCTTTAGGGTTTGGTCTTTAGGGTTTGGTCTTTAGGGTTTGGTCTTTAGGGTTTGGTCTTTAGGGTTTGGTCTTTAGGGTTTGGTCTTTAGGGTTTGGTCTTTAGGGTTTGGTCTTTAGGGTTTGGTCTTTAGGGTTTGGTCTTTAGGGTTTGGTCTTTAGGGTTTGGTCTTTAGGGTTTGGTCTTTAGGGTTTGGTCTTTAGGGTTTGGTCTTTAGGGTTTGGTCTTTAGGGTTTGGTCTTTAGGGTTTGGTCTTTAGGGTTTGGTCTTTAGGGTTTGGTCTTTAGGGTTTGGTCTTTAGGGTTTGGTCTTTAGGTTTGGTCTTTAGGGTTTGGTCTTTAGGGTTTGGTCTTTAGGGTTTGGTCTTTAGGGTTTGGTCTTTAGGGTTTGGTCTTTAGGGTTTGGTCTTTAGGGTTTGGTCTTTAGGGTTTGGTCTTTAGGGTTTGGTCTTTAGGGTTTGGTCTTTAGGGTTTGGTCTTTAGGGTTTGGTCTTTAGGGTTTGGTCTTTAGGGTTTGGTCTTTAGGGTTTGGTCTTTAGGGTTTGGTCTTTAGGGTTTGGTCTTTAGGTTTGGTCTTTAGGGTTTGGTCTTTAGGGTTTGGTCTTTAGGGTTTGGTCTTTAGGGTTTGGTCTTTAGGGTTTGGTCTTTAGGGTTTGGTCTTTAGGGTTTGGTCTTTAGGGTTTGGTCTTTAGGGTTTGGTCTTTAGGGTTTGGTCTTTAGGGTTTGGTCTTTAGGGTTTGGTCTTTAGGGTTTGGTCTTTAGGGTTTGGTCTTTAGGGTTTGGTCTTTAGGGTTTGGTCTTTAGGGTTTGGTCTTTAGGGTTTGGTCTTTAGGGTTTGGTCTTTAGGGTTTGGTCTTTAGGGTTTGGTCTTTAGGGTTTGGTCTTTAGGGTTTGGTCTTTAGGGTTTGGTCTTTAGGGTTTGGTCTTTAGGGTTTGGTCTTTAGGGTTTGGTCTTTAGGGTTTGGTCTTTAGGGTTTGGTCTTTAGGGTTTGGTCTTTAGGGTTTGGTCTTTAGGGTTTGGTCTTTAGGGTTTGGTCTTTAGGGTTTGGTCTTTAGGGTTTGTCTTTAGGGTTTGGTCTTAGGGTTTGGTCTTTAGGGTTTGGTCTTTAGGGTTTGGTCTTTAGGGTTTGGTCTTTAGGGTTTGGTCTTTAGGGTTTGGTCTTTAGGGTTTGGTCTTTAGGGTTTGGTCTTTAGGGTTTGGTCTTTAGGGTTTGGTCTTTAGGGTTTGGTCTTTAGGTTTTGGTCTTTAGGGTTTGGTCTTTAGGGTTTGGTCTTTAGGTTTGGTCTTTAGGGTTTTGGTCTTTAGGGTTTGGTCTTTAGGGTTTGGTCTTTAGGGTTTGGTCTTTAGGGTTTGGTCTTTAGGGTTTGGTCTTTAGGGTTTGGTCTTTAGGGTTTGGTCTTTAGGGTTGGTCTTTAGGGTTTGGTCTTTAGGGTTTGGTCTTTAGGGTTTGGTCTTTAGGGTTTGGTCTTTAGGGTTTGGTCTTTAGGGTTTGGTCTTTAGGGTTTGGTCTTTAGGGTTTTGGTCTTTAGGGTTTGGTCTTTAGGGTTTGGTCTTTAGGGTTTGGTCTTTAGGGTTTGGTCTTTAGGTTTGGTCTTTAGGGTTTGGTCTTTAGGGTTTGGTCTTTAGGGTTTGGTCTTTAGGGTTTGGTCTTTAGGGTTTGGTCTTTAGGGTTTGGTCTTTAGGGTTTGGTCTTTAGGGTTTGGTCTTTAGGGTTTGGTCTTTAGGGTTTGGTCTTTAGGGTTTGGTCTTTAGGGTTTGGTCTTTAGGGTTTGGTCTTTAGGGTTGGTCTTAGGGTTTGGTCTTTAGGGTTTGGTCTTTAGGGTTTGGTCTTTAGGGTTTGGTCTTTAGGGTTTGGTCTGTAGGGTTTGGTCTGTAGGGTTTGGTCTGTAGGGTTTGGTCTTTAGGGTTTGGTCTGTAGGGTTTGGTCTTTAGGTTTGGTCTGTAGGGTTTGGTCTTTAGGGTTTGGTCTTTAGGGTTTGGTCTTTAGGGTTTGGTCTGTAGGGTTTGGTCTGTAGGGTTTGGTCTGTAGGGTTTGGTCTGTAGGGTTTGGTCTGTAGGTTTGGTCTGTAGGGTTTGGTCTGTAGGGTTTGGTCTTTAGGGTTTGGTCTTTAGGGTTTGGTCTTTAGGGTTTGGTCTTTAGGGTTTGGTCTTTAGGGTTTGGTCTTTAGGGTTTGGTCTTTAGGGTTTGGTCTTTAGGGTTTGGTCTTTAGGGTTTGGTCTTTAGGGTTTGGTCTTTAGGGTTTGGTCTTTAGGGTTTGGTCTTTAGGGTTTGGTCTTTAGGGTTTGGTCTTTAGGGTTTGGTCTGTAGGGTTTGGTCTGTAGGGTTTTGGTCTGTAGGGTTTGGTCTGTAGGGTTTGGTCTGTAGGGTTTGGTCTGTGGGGTTAGGCACCCCGAACATTGGGTCACGCAAATGGGCTGCGTGGTGCCGGCGGTGTCCCCGGCGCTGCAGCAGCTCCCGCTGGTGACAGAGGCTGCCTCCACGGGTCTCTGTCGGCCGGGGACGCCGGTACCTCTGCCCGACACGCGGTCCGCACTCCCGGTCCGTGCCTCTCCCCCCTTTCCCCCCCGCCCCCCGGTCTGTCCCTTCGGCCTGGCTAGCCGGCCCGGTTCTCCATCCTGCGGAACCGGGCCTGCTCGCCAGGCTGAAGGGACAGACCGGCCGTCCAGCCCCTTCCCCCGGTCTGTTCCTTCGGCCTGGCGAGCCGGCCCGGTTCTCCATCCTGCTGAACCGGGCCGGCTCGCCAGGCCGAAGGGACAGACCCTCCTGCCCCCGTCGCCCGGTCCGCTTGCGGACCGGCGACGGGGGCAGGCCCCTCCTTAGCCGAAGCTCCAGTGCCTTACCAGGGGCACTGCGTCGGGAAAATAACCAAAGTCCAGCAGCCCTGGCTGATAGTCTAAGTGTCAGAGCCTTACCAGGACCACAATTCTATTTATTTTCCCTTACCAGGGGCACTGCGTCAGGAAAATAACCAAAGTCCAGCAGCCCCGGCTGATAGTCTAAGTGTCAGAGCCTTACCAGGACCACAATTCTATTTATTT